>NC_068363.1:28061911-28196490 GCF_020536995.1 Dreissena polymorpha
CCCCCCCCTTTTTTATTGTCTAAATCATTGCGACTTGGAATGCTCTTTAAGAAAAGGTATGGTTATGGGGGTCTCTATGCGCAAAAGTTTGACTTTATTTTTGTTGAAGTTATTGCTTTACATTGAATTGTGTAGGAAATCTTTTGGTATATTGTAACCTAAACTAGCTTTAGGTAAAAATGAAATATCATCTGCAGTGCAAAATATGACTGGGAAAGCTGATTTTTGGTCATTTCTTAACAAAAGAGAAGAAAATAAGTGCCTAAATGCATGAATTCAGATTATTTGACCTGGAATAGTTGTTTTTCAAGTTGACCCCCACCCTGATATAGCCAAATAAGGGCTAAATGCTTCCGACTTGAATTCAAGGCATATGGTTGACCGTGTAGCGTTAGTGTGCTACATGAAGTCAGAATTCAACGCCAGGAACTCCGTGATCCAGTAACGCAACAATAGCTAGTGCATAAAGCATGAACATTCAAACAGAGCCCCATTTCACCGACATGGAATGGCGGACATTTTACAGTTTGGACAGTGCAGCAGACACTTAATTGAGGCAGCCTTCATATTTAGTACAATCATGACATAACAAGGTTTATTACTTCATATTATTCATAAAAATACACTAAAAATACTTAAATGCATGTTTTTTGCCATTTTTATCTATTTTTATTGGGAATTTTGACTTTTTCAGGTAGAGGAATGTCTGCAACTAAGCCGAGGGCCACTGGATAAGGGTTGTTGATGGTAAAACAGGTAATAATACTAAATTATTATCATGTACGCAGCAATAAGCATATTTATGATGCTTAAGGTGTGAAATACTGTCATAATCAGGTTTGTGGTCACTCAAACCCTTGCCGCCATGCAATTCCCCGTGCAGTTTGTATGGATAGTTCCGCGTCCTGACACGTAAAGCTCGCGCTTTGTTGGCAGCAGAAGTTGGCACTTAACAGGTTTATCCTTGTTCCTAAGCATGTATGCAGTGCATCTGAGTTGATATGCTACTTGTAACCCTACAATTAGCTTGTGTTTGGTATTGTTTTTCACAATATGCTTACAGTCATGGTCCCGGCTTGAAAGGATGTGGCGTCCGACTTAAACATAGGATTGTTGTAGCAAGTGTCCCCTTCATCATTTACCTTAGAGGGATCTTTTTGCCAAAATGTGGCACTTTCAGCAACCAGTTTAGTTTTTTATTTGGTACATGCTTCTCTCATTCAGTGATTTATGGGAAGTATTGACCTTATTTGCTTGTCTTTGCATACAAAGGTGACATGGATCAATGATATATGTTGTTGTTGAGAATTCTGCGGGAAGCTGTGTCCCCAGAAGATGTACTAGAAACCTCTTTCAGGAAGCCTGCATTGATCTGAGCTGCCTTTCTGCCCCTGTTACTTCATAGAACTTCATTCTAAGCTTATAATGCTCTCCAACATATATGTATCTTGTTCATTTAACCTTTCCTTCTAGTTTAAACCCCCAAAATGAGCATTTTTGTCTTTCGCTCAGTTATTAACGCCCATTTTGACCAGATTGCCACCATAAAAATAGTCAAAAGTACTTGTTTTGCGCCCAAAATATGAAATTTTGTATTCTCTTGAACCTCTGAATGACAGCTGGCAGAGCATATTGACCATCTGCTGCAGTTTAAAGGCACCCATGGCATTATATGCTAGAATATACCATTTGCGACTGGTAAATAAATGGGCTCCGAGCAACAAGGCGCTTTCAAGATTTCACACTTTTATAAGTGTGAAACAACAAGTATAGGAAGCTTATTGATTTCTACACTTCAAAGTATCTTTGATCTCTCATTTTTGCTTATTTGTTGTTTGTCTTGGATGAAATTGGATATTTTTGCTGTGAAAATGACATTTTTGGGGGTATTTAAAAAAAAACACACACAAAAAAGACATTATCAAATTGCTTGGAGTGAAAATATCTAACAAGTTCATTCTTTCCCCACCCCGCATAAGCCCCACGTGCCTGTCCATATGGTTTGTTTTGGTATTTTGTTGCAGATATTGAACACAACAGCTTTAACTCTTAAAGGGACATTTAAGCTTTAACAGCCTTAAATCGCCTTCTTCGGACCGAAAACACCCGCATGTGAAAATGTGATCTAAAATGGCCAAATGGACAGATAATCCAGCCAAACTTAATATATTGGTGCAATATGAATAGGAAGATAATAATATGCAAGAAAAAACACTTTCATTCAGAAATATTTTTCCTTTAGGTTACAATATACTAAATCTTTTTGGAGTGCAATGCTATACTCTTTAAAAACCTGAACATCATTTATAAGAAGACACAATTCTCTGTGTGGGCACTTGCCATGACTTTATTTTAGAATGTTTCTTTGTGCATGTGGTAGGGAAAACATTGATGTTTAACAGAAATTCACTCATTTGCTTGAAGGTTAAAGACTACATGAGACTTTGACAGATGGCGGGAAACCCTCATCCACTGGTACGAACCCGGTAAATTGATGGCTGTAAAACAGTGACCGCTGATTCGCATCGAGTTCTTTCTTGCAAAACGCATGACCCCCCTTTTATTGTCTAAATCATTGCGACTTGGAATGCTCTTTAAGAAAAGGTATGGTTATGGGGGTCTCTATGCGCAAAAGTTTGACTTTATTTTTTGTTGAAGTTATTGCTTTTACATTGAATTTGTGTAGGAAATCTTTTGGTATATTGTAACCTAAACTAGCTTTAGGTAAAAATGAAATATCATCTGCAAGTGCAAAATATGACTGGGAAAGCTGATTTTTGGTCATTTCTTAACAAAAGAGAAGAAAATAAGTGCCTTAAATGCATGAATTCAGATAATTTGACCTGGAATAGTTGTTTTTCAAGTTGACCCCCACCCTGATATAGCCAAATAAGGGCTAAATTGCTTTCCGACTTGAATTCAAAGGCATATTGGTTGACCGTGTAGCGTTAGTGTGCTACATGAAGTCAGAATTCAACGCCAGGAACTCCGTGATCCAGTAACGCAACAATAGCTAGTGCATAAAGCATGAACATTCAAACAGAGCCCCATTTCACCGACATGGAATGGCGGACATTTTTACAGTTTGGACAGTGCAGGCACTTCATATTTAGTACAATCATGAACATAACAAGGTTTATTACTTCATATTATTCATAAAAATACACTAAAAATACTTAATGCATGTTTTTTGCCATTTTATATCTATTTTTATTGGGAATTTTGACTTTTTCAGGTAGAGGAATGTCTGCAACTAAGCCGAGGGCCACTGGATAAGGGTTGTTGATGGTAAAACAGGTAATAATACTAAATTATTATCATGTACGCAAGCAAATAAGCATATTTATGATGCTTAAGGTGTGAAATACTGTCATAATCAGGTTTGTGGTCACTCAAACCCTTGCCGCCATGCAATTCCCCGTGCAGTTTGTATGGATAGTTCCGCGTCCTGACACGTAAAGCTCGCGCTTTGTTGGCAGCAGAAGTTGGCACTTAACAGGTTTATCCTTGTTCCTAAGCATGTATGCAGTGCATCTGAGTTGATATGCTACTTGTAACCCTACAATTAGCTTGTGTTTGGTATTGTTTTCTCACAATATGCTTACAGTCATGGTCCCGGCTTGAAAGGATGTGGCGTCCGACTTAAACATAGGATTGTTGTAGCAAGTGTCCCCTTCATCATTTACCTTAGAGGGATCTTTTTGCCAAAATGTGGCACTTTCAGCAACCAGTTTAGTTTTTCATTTGGTACATGCTTCTCTCATTCAGTGATTTATGGGAAGTATTGACCTTATTTGCTTGTCTTTGCATACAAAGGTGACATGGATCAATGATATGTGTTGTGTTGAGAATTCTGCGGGAAGCTGTGTCCCCAGAAGATGTACTAGAAACCTCTTTCAGGAAGCCTGCATTGATCTGAGCTGCCTTTCTGCCCTGTTACTTCATAGAACTTCATTTCTAAGCTTATAATGCTCTCCAACATATATGTATCTTGTTCATTTTAACCTTTCCTTCTAGTTTAAACCCCCAAAATGAGCATTTTTGTCTTTCGCTCAGTTATTAACGCCCATTTTGACCAGATTGCCACCATAAAAATAGTCAAAAGTACTTGTTTTGCGCCCAAAATATGAAATTTTGTATTCTCTTGAACCTCTGAATGACAGCTGGCAGAGCATATTGACCATCTGCTGCAGTTTAAAGGCACCCATGGCATTATATGCTAGAATATACCATTTGCGACTGGTAAATAAATGGGCTCCGAGCAACAAGGCGCTTTCAAGATTTCACACTTTTATAAGTGTGAAACAACAAGTTATAGGAAGCTTATTGATTTCTACACTTCAAAGTATCTTTGATCTCTCATTTTTGCTTATTTGTTGTTTGTCTTGGATGAAATTGGATATTTTTGCTGTGAAATTGACATTTTTGGGGGTATTTAAAAAAAAACACACACAAAAAGACATTATCAAAATTGCTTGGAGTGAAAATATCTAACAAGTTCATTCCTTTCCACCACCCCGCCTAAAGCCCCACGTGCCTAGGCCATATGGTTTTTTTGGTATTTTTTGCAGATATTGAACACAAACAGCTTAACTCTTAAGGGACATTTAAGCTTTAACAGCCCTTAAATCGCCTTCCTTCGGACCGGAAACACCCGCATGTGAAAAATGTGATCTAAAATGGCCCAAATGGACAGATATCCAGCCAAACTTAATATTGGTGCAATATGAATAGGAAGATAATAATATGCAAGAAAAACACATTTCATTCAGAACATATTTTCCTTTAGGTTACAATATACTAAATCTTTTTGGAGTGCAATGCTATACTCTTAAAAACCTGAACATCATTTATAAGAAGACACAATTCTCTGTGTGGCACTTGCCATGACTTTATTTTAGAATGTTTCTTTGTGCGATGTGGTAGGGAAAACATTGATGTTTAACAGAAATTCACTCATTTGCTTTGAAGGGTTAAAGACTACATGAGACTTTGACAGATGGCGGGAAACCCTCATCCACTGGTACGAACCCGGTAAATTGATGGGCTGTAAAACAGTGACCGCTGATTCGCATCGAGTTCTTTCTTGCAAAAACGCAATGACCCCCCCTTTTTTATTGTCTAAAATCATTGCGACTTGGAATGCTCTTTAAGAAAAGGTATGGTTATGGGGGTCTCTATGCGCAAAAGTTTGACTTTATTTTTGTTGAAGTTATTGCTTTTACATTGAATTTGTGTAGGAAATCTTTTGGTATATTGTAACCTAACTAGCTTTAGGTAAAATGAAATATCATCTGCAAGTGCAAAATATGACTGGGAAAGCTGATTTTTGGTCATTTCTTAACAAAAGAGAAGAAAATAAGTGCCTTAAATGCATGAATTCAAATAATTTGACCTGGAATAGTTGTTTTTCAAGTTGACCCCCCACCCTGATATAGCCAAATAAGGGCTAAATTGCTTTCCGACTTGAATTCAAGGCATATTGGTTGACCGTGTAGCGTTAGTGTGCTACATGAAGTCAGAATTCAACGCCAGGAACTCCGTGATCCAGTAACGCAACAATAGCTAGTGCATAAAGCATGAACATTCAAACAGAGCCCCATTTCACCGACATGGAATGGCGGACATTTTTACAGTTTGGACAGTGCAGCAGACACTTAATTGAGGCAGCCTTCATATTTAGTACAATCATGAACATAACAAGGTTTATTACTTCATATTATTCATAAAAATACACTAAAAATACTTAAATGCATGTTTTTTGCCATTTTATATCTATTTTTTATTGGGAATTTTGACTTTTTCAGGTAGAGGAATGTCTGCAACTAAGCCGAGGGCCACTGGATAAGGGTTGTTGATGGTAAAACAGGTAATAATACTAAATTATTATCATGTAAGCAAGCAAATAAGCATATTTATGATGCTTAAGGTGTGAAATACTGTCATAATCAGGTTTGTGGTCACTCAAACCCTTGCCGCCATGCAATTCCCCGTGCAGTTTGTATGGATAGTTCCGCGTCCTGACACGTAAAGCTCGCGCTTTGTTGGCAGCAGAAGTTGGCACTTAACAGGTTTATCCTTGTTCCTAAGCATGTATGCAGTGCATCTGAGTTGATATGCTACTTGTAACCCTACAATTAGCTTGTGTTTGGTATTGTTTTCTCACAATATGCTTACAGTCATGGTCCCGGCTTGAAAGGATGTGGCGTCCGACTTAAACATAGGATTGTTGTAGCAAGTGTCCCCTTCATCATTTACCTTAGAGGGATCTTTTTGCCAAAATGTGGCACTTTCAGCAACCAGTTTAGTTTTTCATTTGGTACATGCTTCTCTCATTCAGTGATTTATGGGAAGTATTGACCTTATTTGCTTGTCTTTGCATACAAAGGTGACATGGATCAATGATATGTGTTGTGTTGAGAATTCTGCGGGAAGCTGTGTCCAAAGATCTAAAAACCCCATTATGAAAGCCTCAGATTCCAGCCTTGAATGCCTGTCATTTATGCAGCCCTTTCTGCCCTGTTACTTCTATTACAATGCTTCTTCCTACATCTTATGTCTCTGTTCATACATTAATGTTCTTCTTCTTTCTATTTTAAAACCTTTCTTCATAGTTTTGCCCCCAAAACGCATTTTTTCTGTTCGCTCGAGTTATTAACCGCCATTTGTAAAATCATAGCCTCAAAAATAGTGCGCAAAAGTACATTGTTGAATTATTGCATGAATTGAAATCTTGATTGTACAGCTAGGAATGATCATATGCTGCAATATGACTGCAGCATTTAGGACCCATGGCAATATGCATTAGAAATTTACCATTTGACTGGTAAATAAATGGGCTCCGAGCAACAAGGCTAGCTTCACATATTATACGATTGATTAACAACAATATAGTATTTGAAATTCAACAAGATTTAAGGAATGTTTTATTTGATACACTTTTAGCTTATTTGTTCTGCATTTGTCTCTTTATTTAAAATTTATTTGTGTTTTTTGCTTTTAATGATTTATTGGGATTTATTTAAAAAAAAAGACACATAAAAAAAACAAATATCAAAAATTTCTGAGCAAGAAATAAATATATATGCTTAAGTGTGAAATATTCATAATTCATTTCCCAAACCCCGCCATAAGCCCGCAATGATGTTCGTCTGACACGTATGTTTGTTATGGCACTTAGGTTTTGTTTAAGCATGTATGCAGCATTGATTGAAACTTTAACCCTAAAAGCTTTACTTTACAATAGCTTACAGCTTATAATCTTCCTTCTTCGGACGAAAACACCCGCATGTGAAAATGTGATCTAAAATGGCCAAATGGACAGATAATCCAGCCAAACTTAATATATTGGTGCAATATGAATAGGAAGATAATAATATGCAAGAAAAACACATTTCATTCAGAACATATTTTCCTTTAGGTTACAATATACTAAATCTTTTTGGAGTGCAATGCTATACTCTTTAAAAACCTGAACATCATTTATAAGAAGACACAATTCTCTGTGTGGGCACTTGCCATGACTTATTTTAGAATGTTTCTTTGTGCATGTGGTAGGGAAAACATTGATGTTTAACAGAAATTCACTCATTTGCTTGAAGGTTAAAGACTACATGAGACTTTGACAGATGGCGGGAACCCTCATCCACTGGTACGAACCCGGTAAATTGATGGCTGTAAAACAGTGACCGCTGATTCGCATCTAGTTCTTTCTTGCAAAACGCATGACCCCCCTTTTTTTATTGTCTAAATCATTGCGACTTGGAATGCTCTTTAAGAAAAGGTATGGTTATGGGGGTCTCTATGCGCAAAAGTTTGACTTTATTTTTTGTTGAAGTTATTGCTTTTACATTGAATTTGTGTAGGAAATCTTTTGGTTTATTGTACCTAAACTAGCTTTAGGGTAAAATGAAATATCATCTGCAAGTGCAAAATATGACTGGGAAAGCTGATTTTTGGTCATTTCTTAACAAAAGAGAAGAAAATAAGTGCCTTAAATGCATGATTTGAGATAATTTGACCTGGAATAGTTGTTTTTCAAGTTGACCCCCACCCTGATATAGCCAAATAAGGGCTAAATTGCTTTCCGACTTGAATTCAAAGGCATATTGGTTGACCGTGTAGCGTTAGTGTGCTACATGAAGTCAGAATTCAACGCCAGGAACTCCGTGATCCAGTAACACAACAATAGCTAGTGCTTTTAGCATGAACATTCAAACAGAGCCCCATTTCACCGACATGGAATGGCGGACATTTTTACAGTTTGGACAGTGCAGCAGACACTTAATTGAGGCAGCCTTCATATTTAGTACAATCATGAACATAACAAGGTTTATTACTTCATATTATTCATAAAATACACTAAAAATACTTAAATGCATGTTTTTTGCCATTTTATATCTATTTTTATTTGGGAATTTTGACTTTTTCAGGTAGAGGAGTGTCTGCAACTAAGCCGAGGGCCACTGGATAAGGGTTGTTGATGGTAAAACAGGTAATAATACTAAATTATTATCATGTACGCAAGCAAATAAGCATATTTATGATGCTTAAGGTGTGAAATACTGTCATAATCAGGTTTGTGGTCACTCAAACCCTTGCCGCCATGCAATGCCCCGTGCAGTTTGTATGGATAGTTCCGCGTCCTGACATGTCAAAGCTCGCGCTTTGTTGGCAGCAGAAGTTGGCACTTAACAGGTTTATCCTTGTTCCTAAGCATGTATGCAGTGAATCTGAGTTGATATGCTACTTGTAACCCTACAATTAGCTTGTGTTTGGTATTGTTTTCTCACAATATGCTTACAGTCATGGTCCCGGCTTGAAAGGATGTGGCGTCCGACTTAAACATAGGATTGTTGTAGCAAGTGTCCCCTTCATCATTTACCTTAGAGGGATCTTTTGCCAAAATGTGGCACTTTCAGCAACCAGTTTAGTTTTCATTTGGTACATGCTTCTCTCATTCAGTGATTTATGGGAAGTTTTGACCTTATTTGCTTGTCTTTGCATACAAAGGTGACATGGATCAATGATATGTGTTGTGTTGAGAATTCTGCGGGAAGCTGTGTCCCCAGAAGATGTACTAGAAACCTCTTTCAGGAAGCCTGCATTGATCTGAGCTGCCTTTCTGCCCCTGTTACTTCATAGAACTTCATTTCTAAGCTTATAATGCTCTCCAACATATATGTATCTTGTTCATTTTAACCTTTCCTTCTAGTTTAAACCCCCAAAATGAGCATTTTTGTCTTTCGCTCAGTTATTAACGCCCATTTTGACCAGATTGCCACCATAAAAATAGTCAAAAGTACTTGTTTTGCGCCCAAAATATGAAATTTTGTATTCTCTTGAACCTCTGAATGACAGCTGGCAGAGCATATTGACCATCTGCTGCAGTTTAAAGGCACCCATGGCATTATATGCTAGAATATACCATTTGCGACTGGTAAATAAATGGGCTCCGAGCAACAAGGCGCTTTCAAGATTTCACACTTTTATAAGTGTGAAACAACAAGTTATAGGAAGCTTATTGATTTCTACACTTCAAAGTATCTTTGATCTCTCATTTTTGCTTATTTGTTGTTTGTCTTGGATGAAATTGGATATTTTTGCTGTGAAAATGACATTTTTGGGGGTATTTAAAAAAAAACACACACAAAAAAGACATTATCAAAATTGCTTGGAGTGAAAATATCTAACAAGTTCATTCTTTCCCCACCCCGCATAAGCCCCACGTGCCTGTCCATATGGTTTGTTTTGGTATTTTGTTGCAGATATTGAACACAACAGCTTTAACTCTTAAAGGGACATTTAAGCTTTAACAGCCCTTAAATCGCCTTCTTCGGACCGAAAACACCCGCATGTGAAAATGTGATCTAAAATGGCCAAATGGACAGATAATCCAGCCAAACTTAATATATTGGTGCAATATGAATAGGAAGATAATAATATGCAAGAAAAACACATTTCATTCAGAACATATTTTTTCCTTTAGGTTACAATATACTAAATCTTTTTGGAGTGCAATGCTATACTCTTTAAAAACCTGAACATCATTTATAAGAAGACACAATTCTCTGTGTGGGCACTTGCCATGACTTTATTTTAGAATGTTTCTTTGTGCATGTGGTAGGGAAAACATTGATGTTTAACAGAAATTCACTCATTTGCTTGAAGGTTAAAGACTACATGAGACTTTGACAGATGGCGGGAAACCCTCATCCACTGGTACGAACCCGTTAAAATTGATGGCTGTAAAACAGTGACCGCTGATTCGCATCGAGTTCTTTCTTGCAAAACGCATGACCCCCCTTTTTTATTGTCTAAATCATTGCGACTTGGAATGCTCTTTAAGAAAAGGTATGGTTATGGGGGTCTCTATGCGCAAAAGTTTGACTTTATTTTTTGTTGAAGTTATTGCTTTTACATTGAATTTGTGTAGGAAATCTTTTGGTATATTGTAACCTAAACTAGCTTTAGGTAAAAATGAAATATCATCTGCAAGTGCAAAATATGACTGGGAAAGCTGGTTTTTGGTCATTTCTTAACAAAAGAGAAGAAAATAAGTGCCTTAAATGCATGAATTCAGATAATTTGACCTGGAATAGTTGTTTTTCAAGTTGACCCCCCACCCTGATATAGCCAAATAAGGGCTAAATTGCTTTCTGACTTGAATTCAAAGGCATATTGGTTGACCGTGTAGCGTTAGTGTGCTACATGAAGTCAGAATATAACGCCAGGAACTCCGTGATCCAGTAACGCAACAATAGCTAGTGCATAAAGCATGAACATTCAAACAGAGCCCCATTTCACCGACATGGAATGGCGGACATTTTTACAGTTTGGACAGTGCAGCAGACACTTAATTGAGGCAGCCTTCATATTTAGTACAATCATGAACATAACAAGGTTTATTACTTCATATTATTCATAAAAATACACTAAAAATACTTAAATGCATGTTTTTTGCCATTTTATATCTATTTTTTATTGGGAATTTTGACTTTTTCAGGTAGAGGAATGTCTGCAACTAAGCCGAGGGCCACTGGATAAGGGTTGTTGATGGTAAAACAGGTAATAATACTAAATTATTATCATGTAAGCAAGCAAATAAGCATATTTATGATGCTTAAGGTGTGAAATACTGTCATAATCAGGTTTGTGGTCACTCAAACCCTTGCCGCCATGCAATTCCCCGTGCAGTTTGTATGGATAGTTCCGCGTCCTGACACGTAAAGCTCGCGCTTTGTTGGCAGCAGAAGTTGGCACTTAACAGGTTTATCCTTGTTCCTAAGCATGTATGCAGTGCATCTGAGTTGATATGCTACTTGTAACCCTACAATTAGCTTGTGTTTGGTATTGTTTTCTCACAATACGCTTACAGTCATGGTCCCGGCTTGAAAGGATGTGGCGTCCGACTTAAACATAGGATTGTTTGTAGCAAGTGTCCCCTTCATCATTTACCTTAGAGGGATCTTTTTGCCAAAATGTGGCACTTTCAGCAACCAGTTTAGTTTTTCATTTGGTACATGCTTCTCTCATTCAGTGATTTATGGGAAGTATTGACCTTATTTGCTTGTCTTTGCATACAAAGGTGACATGGATCAATGATATGTGTTGTGTTGAGAATTCTGCGGGAAGCTGTGTCAATAAGCTCCCTATAATTTAATAAATTATTAAAACACCCGCATGTGAAAATGTGATCTAAAATGGCCAAATGGACAGATAATCCAGCCAAACTTAATATATTGGTGCAATATGAATAGGAAGATAATAATATGCAAGAAAAACACATTTCATTCAGAACATATTTTTCCTTTAGGTTACAATATACTAAATCTTTTTGGAGTGCAATGCTATACTCTTTAAAAACCTGAACATCATTTATAAGAAGACACAATTCTCTGTGTGGGCACTTGCCATGACTTTATTTTAGAATGTTTCTTTGTGCATGTGGTAGGGAAAACATTGATGTTTAACAGAAATTCACTCATTTGCTTGAAGGTTAAAGACTACATGAGACTTTGACAGATGGCGGGAAACCCTCATCCACTGGTACGAACCCGGTAAATTGATGGCTGTAAAACAGTGACCGTTGATTCGCATCGAGTTCTTTCTTGCAAAACGCATGACCCCCCCTTTTTTATTGTCTAAATCATTGCGACTTGGAATGCTCTTTAAGAAAAGGTATGGTTATGGGGGTCTCTATGCGCAAAAGTTTGACTTTATTTTTTGTTGAAGTTATTGCTTTTACATTGAATTTGTGTAGGAAATCTTTTGGTATATTGTAACCTGAATCGACTTGAAAGCGTTTTGCAAAGACGAGATGTGCGTAAATATCTCACCTTGTAAGAAACCTATTTCGTGGGGCAATTGTCGTGTTATGGCGTCTATCTATCTATCTTCGGATACTGTTGAACTCCCCTTTCGGGTATTATAAACAGATCGCGATGTCAGTGAAAGGAAAAGATTTATACAATATTGTACAATAAAATTATTGGCAGTGAGACGTCAAAGAAAGAAAGTAAGACTGAAACAAAGTTTGAAAGTGTTGGTATATGTATAGACAAGAGTTAAAATAAGGTTTAAAACACACTCTGCCGCAACTAATTGTATGAGATTTGGCTTAATGCCAGCTCGAAGGATTCAAACGTTGGCAGGAGGACAATTTTTGGTGGGTGGTTGTTCGATAGTATGACAGTGCTGGGAAAATAAGAAAATTTATAATAGTAAGCTACTGTGTGAATCTGCCTATAAGCTAAAGGATGTGTATCGCGAGTCAATCTCCTGGGTTTATCAAAATATGTGGGGACGGGGACAGCTACTAATGAGTGGAAAATTTTGTAAAATAATACTATTTTAGTATCAGTCCATCTGTTCTCTAGAGATCTTATACCAAGTGACTGTTGCATGTCTGAGTCACTATCATACGTGGAATAGCTGTAATGTAGCCATCTGATTGCTCTTATTTGAACAATTTCGATTTTATTGATGTTTTGTTTAGTGTATGGCGACAAGACTGGAGACGAGTATTCTACTTGAGGCATGACAAGAGTTTTATTGGCAGTTTGGTTTACTTTTTTGTTTTTAGTTTGGATGTTACATTTAAGGAAACCAAGTGTTCTATTTGCTGTTGTACATATTCTATCAATGTGAGTGTTGACAGAAAGGTCTTTGGAAAAGTCTAATCCTTCGTATTTTGAACTTGGTACGGTTTTAAGGATATGGCCATACAATAAATAATTATGTTTGAGTTTATGTTTGCTTCGAGTTTTGTTCAGGACTTCGCATTTACTGAGGTTAAAATGTTTTTACCATTTGGTTTCCAATTGTTCCAAGGTATTAAGATTTTGCTGTTATTGGTTGCAATCATTAAGGTTGTTGATCGTGAGGTAGACAGCAGTGTCATCAGCAAAGGGACTGACTTGGGATCTTACATGATCTGGTACGTTGTTTATGTAGAGAAGGAATAAGAGGGGGCCTAAGACAGAGCCTTGGGGCACACCAGATGTCAGAGGAACTTCATCAGATTTCTCGCCCTCCAGAACGACAACTTGAGTTCGACCTTTTAGGAAATAACGGATCAAGTCAAGAGAACAGCCTCTGGTACCATGTTCATGAAGTTTATAGAGAAGTTTAGAATGGCTGACTTTATCAAAAGCCTTGCTAAAGTCCAGAAGAATAAGATCTGACTGCTGGCCTGCAACAAGGGTTCTCGCAAGGTCATCTACCAGTTGGATGAGTTGCGTTTCGCAGGAACGGCGCTCCCTAAAACCATGTTGGAGATAATATAATGTATCGTATCTGGTTAAATGAGCAAAGATGTTAGATGCTATGATATGTTCAGTAAATTAACAAAGAATGCAAGTGAGAGCTATAGGACGATAGTTTGATTGGTCACTGTGGGGTCCGTTTTTTATAGAGGGTGGGGGGAGACACATTTCTCCTTCTCCAATCAGATGATCAGATAATAATTAGAAACTAATGTTTAAGCCATACAAGACGGTTTATTAGTTCATGTGTTGTAAATTGAAAGGGCGAAAATTCCTTCAAAAATAAAATGATCTCTAAAGCTTTACATTTACAATGGAGAGGTGATTCTACAAACAGTTTTAAACAAATCGTTGCTAAAAGCAGGAGTTGAGCACATAAGATTTTATATAATCTTAATCACCCTATAAAAAATAACTCAACAGCGAAACCTTGACAATATGCCCTGAGGCACTAATAGATAATCATTTTGTAAACGTTTCACAAAATCACAAGCGTAATGCAGGAAGGTTTGCGTACAGAATTATAAGACAGACTGAAGCACGCACAGACGCTTACCTTTTACGAGAGATAACCATAACCTTTTTTGTTAATTTAAATAGCATATTTTCGTATCGAAACTTAGTGATATAAAATCACTGCACCTCTTGTCAATTTATATATTGCCTGAAACCAAGAAACCATTCTATTGTATGTTTTTTCATTATTGCTTCCCAATTTAAACTAGTTTAAACTATTATATTAACGGGAATAAAACAATGAAAAATGCGATTATTTTTAATTCGATATCAGTTGGGACTGCCACGTGACCATAGTAAATCATTTAATCTTCTTACCTTTTAAAAAACCTTCAGTAAGTCAGTGCAAATGTAATTGCATCTGGTCCGATCTTTATGTCTCCAATGTCAAGGTCACGACCCGTGTATAACTGGGACCAATTTGAACACTCACAACCCCGCCCCACGTCCAGCCATTGGGAATCCAGGAGCTGGAGAGTCCCTCGCTCAACACGCCACACTGACCCTGGAGGGAAATAATATTAAAAAAAGAATATGTTCTGGGTCTATTGCATGTGCGTTAAGTGTAACACCAGATTATCCTGAGACGAGACTTTCTGCTTTACGCAATTCATTAAGCCCAGTTTTCCCAGAACACGGCTCATTAAGTCCAATATAACAACTAAAACTTACATTGTTAAACACATGCACACATTGTTAAACACATGCACATTTCATATCTACAGGTAATCTCATGAGGCGAAACACACTCTACAATAAAGCAAAATTATCAAATTGAAAGAAGCAGTGACCTCAACATAACAAGACGTACTGAGCACCAAGTTGTAGACACACACAATGAATATATATCAGCAGACACACTACAGAAATATGCTGAACGAAGAACATAAAGTTGTATGAAAGATGAACTGTGTTTGTGAAAAACAATCTACCATACATTGAAGTGTTTAGGAAAAAGTCGGGAAACTGTTAATTAACAGACAATCCTGAGGCTCGTAACTTTGCAAAATATCAATGGACCAGAACAACCAGCTTTGCTCTGAAAGCCATTTCAGGTAGACTCACATACCAATATCCAGATAAGTATCTGAAATCGTTTCGGAAACAATCCGGAAGTGCTATTTTAGAGAAATTATTAATTTCAAGGCCCGTAACTTAGTTAAAAAAATGAATCGGGCCGAAACTATAACCTGATCTGTAAGTCATGTGTGTAGAATCGCACACCACAAATAAGGTTAGTATCTAAAAGCACTGAGGACAAAAAGTCCAGAAAATGTTAATTTAAAAAACAAGCTTAGTCGAAGACCCGTAACTTCATCAAAAATCAATTGATGAACTTTAACTATTAGTTATGAAGGAAGACTCACATATCTAAAACAAGGCAAATACCTGAAAATCATGTAAATTTCTGTAGGCGTTTAGGAAAGTAACTCCGGAAACGGAATGTCGGACGTACAGACAGACGGACGGACGAAAAGTGAGACTGCTATATATTATCCTACCGGGGGCATAAACAACAGCTAATAAGAGGAGAGAACAAAATAACGTCAAGCAAAATATAACAGCGGACAAGTGGAACCCTATCACATTTATACGGTACACACTAACTTATACTTTAGGCTATTTTAAACAACACATGAAAGACATGGCACTATTGCCTAAAAAATCATCAATAAATGATCACAATGACCGTCTTCAGGCCGATTGCAAATTCCTTGAATGTGTATTGTTTATTTTGATTTTTTTTAACTCTTTCAGTGCTGGAACCGAATTTTGAAGGCCTTTGCAAACAGTTTGGATCCAGATGAGACGCCATAGAACGTGGCGTCTCATCAGGATCCAAACTGTTTGCTATTCTGAGAGTATTCTTTGAAAAAAAATAGAAGAAAATGATAATTTTAGAAATTCAGCAGACGACATTTTAGCAGACGACAAATTTCCCAGCATGCAAAGGGTTACAAGGCAGAGATATGATTAACTAAATATCGTTTATCTGCGCATACATCCAGCATGAAGCAAGAAATTACAGCTTCATGAAAGCATCAGTTCTCTCAGAATGGTCGTCAAGGTTAACATATTTCTTCTTGAAAAAAATAGACTTAAGCAGGAAATATGCTACGATTGCTGCTATGATTGACTAATGGAGAAGCAAAATGTGCACTGAGTTTAAAGTGCGTTTAAAGTGAGATTTCGTAAAGTTGTATACGTCTCAATCCTGATCATGAAAATTGCACTTCGTTAAGCTAAATTTACATTTATATAAACATATGCTATTCAAAATTTGCTAAAGATCACTTTTTATAGTATGTGTAATTTGAAGTTCAACCCTAGCTAGATTCAGCCAGCGTCACGCATCAATGATAAATTAATACATACAAATCAAATCAAAAACACACAATCTAATATCAAAACCTGCAAAATAACAATTTAAAATGAACGTATTCCAAAAGTGAAGATAATGTGAAAATAAAAAGTGATTCTTAGCAAATTGTGAGTAATTTTGTAGTCTTTTGACAAATAAAAGGAATATGATGATCATTAAAAGCCTCGCCTCGCACGCTATCCAAAGTTATGTTATTCCATTGCTTCAAAGTGTCGCATTATTTGCGATATTTTTGACAGCTTCGCGATTTGAAATGCATATTAACTTATTTAAACATTAAATCAAAAGACTTTTCTTCTACCACCTGTCTTTGTTGTGTATGTGTTATTTGTGTAACAGTCTATACGATTATTATTTGTTTCGTATAAATCAAGAAACATGTATTTATACATAAATGTACGAGGTCCCATAATAATGTTGAATGAATTAAATTAATTTCTACTACTACTATTGTTTGATTGCTTGCGAATTAGGATGGGAACTGACCAATGGGAGACCATGTCTCAAAACGACAAGCAGCAAAAAGTGATGATCCTGGATAATCAAGCTGTGGAACAAATCCAAAAAGGTGTGTCTAATTGATTAAATGTTCTAATTAATTTTATGGGTTTTTATGCCCCCGGTAGGGTGGCATATAGCAGTTGAACTGTCCATCAGTGTGTCAGTATGTGTGTATGTGTGTCAGTCTGTCTATCCGTCCGAAAACTTTAATGGCCATAACTTTTTCAATATTGAAGAAAGCAACTTGATATTTGGCATGCATGTGCATCTCACGGAGCTGCACATTTTGAGTGGTGAAAGGTGAAGGTCAAGGTCATTCTTCAAGGTCAAATGTCTAAAATATGGCGTCTGTCCGTCCGTCCAAAAACTTTAACATTGGCCATAACTTTTTCACTATTGAAGATAGCAACTTGATATTTGGCATGCATGTGCATTTTACGGAGCTGCACATTTTGAGTGGTTAAAGGTGAAGGTGCAGGTCATCCTTCAAGGTCAAATGTCTAATATATGGCATCTGTCCGTCCGTCCAACAACTTTAACATTGGCCATAACTTTTTCACTATTGAAGATAGCAACTTGATATTTGGCATGCATGTGTATCTCATGGAGCTGAACATTTTGAGTGGTGAAAGGTGAAGGTCAATGTCATCCTTCAAGGTCAAATGTCAAATATATGGCGTCTGTCCGTCCGAAAACTTTAACATTGGCCATAACTTTTTCAATATTGAAGATAGCAATAGCAACTTGATATTTGGCATGCATGTGTATCTCATGAAGCTGCACATTTTGAGTGGTGGAAGTTCAAGGTCAAGGTCATCCATCAAGGTCAAAGGTTTAACAAAAAACAAAAACAAAATAATAAATTCAAAGCGGCGTTCTCATGAAACTGCACATTTAGAGTGGTGGAAGTTCAAGGTCAAGGTCATCCTTCAAGGTCAAAAAAAAATCAAAGCGGCTTTCTCATGAAGCTGCACATTTTGAGTGGTGGAAGTTCAAGGTCAAGGTCATCCTTCAAGGTCAAAGTTAATTTTTTTTTTTTCAAAGCGGCGCAATAGGGGTCATTGTGTTTCCGACGAACACATCTCTTGTTGATGTTTACTTCGGCGTTTACTGTCTTTTGTATGAGGATTGTGTTTGTTAAATACTATTTTACTTTTCAAACTACTTGTGCTTTCTTTAGAATAGCTTTAAACATGCGCGTCCAGGATGAAATTTTCAGGGAATTTTTATCCCCCGCCAGAGGCGGAGGGATATTGTTTTTGCGTTGTCCGTCCGGCCGTCCGTCCGCCCGTCCAGCTGTCCGTCCGTCCGGCACTTTTGTGTCCGGAGCCATATCTTGGAAGTGCTTTTGCGGATTTCATTGAAACTTCGTATGAGTATATATATGCATAAGAAGATGATGCACGCCAAATGGCATTGTACACCATCTGTTAAAAACAGAGTTATGGCCGTTTGTATCTTGAAAAAATGCTTTTTACTATAGGCACTTTTGTGTCCGGAGCCATATCTTGGAAGTGCTTTGGCAGATTTCATTGAAACTTGGTTTGAGTATATATATGAATAAGGGGATGATGCACGCAAAATGGCATTGTACACCATTTGTTAAAAACAGAGTTATCGCCCTTTGTATCTTGAAAAAATGCTTTTTACTATAAGCACTTTTGTGTCCGGAGCCATATCTTGGAAGTGCTTTGGCAGATTTCATTGAAACTTGGTATTAGTATATATATGCATAAGACGATAATGCACGCCAAATGGCATTGTATACAATCTGTTAAAAACAGAGTTATGGCCCTTTGTATCTTGAAAAAATGCTTTTTACTATAGGCACTTTTGTGTCCGGAGCCATATCTTGGAAGTGCTTTGGCGGATTTCATTGAAACGTGGTATGAGTATATATCCCGCGCCAGAGGCGGAGGGATATTGTTTTGGCGCTGTCCCTCCGGCTGTCCGTCTGTCTGTCACTTTTGTGTCCAGAGCCAAATCTTGGAAGTGCTTTGGCGGATTTCATTGAAACTTCGTATGAGTATATATATGGATAAGAGGATAATGCACGCCAAATGGTATTGTACACTGCAGCGATTTTCCTCCTTCTTTATAAAGTACCGGTAAACGGTTCTTTCCCAATCAAGCAAAAATTCCCAAATTCCCAATCAGCATCTGAAAAAATCCCAATCGGCATCCGAATTTTTCCTCAAAACGACCGAAAGTTTCGTAACAAAACCCAACTTTCGGCGAGCGAACAAAGAAAATCGTATAGTTGTGTGTAACCACGCGCTCGATTAATTTCGGGTTTTATTATTCAGCGCGTGCAATCAATAGAGTCTTTACTGTTTCCGGTTCTTTTGCTATTCATTAGTCCAAATTTTTGACGCTCTAAAATATTAAGCTACTTTTTATATGGGTAATATTTGGAGCGTACAAAGGGTGAAAGACCAATTATGTGTTGGGAATTTTTTGTTCTTTGTCTATATTGTTGCGCAAGGATTTTGTGTGCAACATTCAAGCCCCGATATAAGACACTTAATAACAACGGATTGCAATAATATTTACATACCTGTGTAGATAATTCATTTCTCGATAATGTTCCGTAAAAATTATGTAATGACACTTTGAATTTTGCACGCCTGAGCAATTTAAATCCAACCACTATTCAATTTTTCAATATCTCTCGATTCGCTCGCTGTGTAGATATAAATCGATAACACGACCTCGATGTAAAGCATCTGGTTTAAAGTGGAAGAATAAACAGCGTAAAATACAGTTTGCGTTTGTCTGTTGTGGTGCAGCGCGTTACATAGTAAACCGATGTTATACTTTTCTGGATTAATTAAGCATTGTTTGTTTTTTCTAAATTGACAACTAAAATTTCTGAAATAAATTACATCTTTTATTTTTATACTGTACATAAATAATATTGATACAGATCGTACAGTATACCGTCCTTTGTAACGTAGAATGTAAGTACATAAAACAACACAGACAGAGGTGCGAAAAAGACATGCATAAACACTTCCTGAAACTTAGAACAGTGAATAGAAACTGCACCATATCTGTTTTGAAGATATGCTTATTAAATCGACAAAGTTTAGCATACTAGATCTAGTTACGTAAAAGTCGGTGTTAAAAGCTCATGTTAAATAAAATTACGCGTACAGGTTACACCGTAATGCCTTCTTCTGATTGGTTCATATTTAAATCAGTTTCATGACATGACTACAGGTCTGTGATTGTTTTGCGATTTAAGCAGAAGTTTAACTGAAGAATTTATGCCTTTCTAACTTCGAATCGACGATATTTGATGTAAAAATGAACTTCTGAATTAAAACTGAATGATTTGGTAATGTTATTTTGCAATTTTACGCAAATTGATGAAAATTTAAACTTTCTGGTTTCCACCACAAAAAAGGTCCTTCAACGATGAGACGTTCCAAAGAATTTAGCCCATATAAAAAGTATCTCTAAATTCTTTGCGCGTCTTATAAATGAGACTAGGCTATTCATAGTCATCAAATCTCAAGCTTCAATGACTCTTGGGACCATATTTTCAAAAATTCATAATCAAAATTGTATGAGTCATAATAATAACGCAGGAGTCAATGATCTTTGTACTTTAAGCAAACCAATGAGATATAACCGATTGCGATGTCTCCGCATTTAATCCATGTGCCATCTTTACCGAAGACGTGCGACAGACATGCCATTTTTCTATGCCGTCTCAAATGATCACTTATAACGCCTATGTTGTTATCATTCAATTAGCACATGCAGCATCCAAATTTGTCACTTTGCCACAAGGTCAGTTATACTGGTTATATGGTTATTTTTAGCAACTCTGCATTTAGCGTGTAAAGTGACATTGTACACAGTACATATGCCAGTTGCCAGCATAACTTTCACGCATCT
The DNA here is from genome assembly GCF_020536995.1 of Dreissena polymorpha. NCBI lineage: Eukaryota > Metazoa > Mollusca > Bivalvia > Myida > Dreissenidae > Dreissena > Dreissena polymorpha. The sequence goes on from NC_068363.1 coordinate 28,082,984, forward strand.
TTGAACGGAGCAAACATGACGTAAAATAGGGTTGGGGTATTTAGCTTTGATATACATTCTGACATATTGTGGAAGTATTTCTCAAAATATGCTTTACAGTGCATTGTGGATATGGGTGTTATTATATATTGGATATTATTAAAACTGACGCAGATGAGTCAATTCTGTTTTGGTGGGTTAAATACATGTCTTTTTCGCAAACCTCTGATAAAAAATGCTATGATAAATATTGGAACTTTGAAACACGCGTCATGGAATCAGCAGGCCATTACTAGATTTCTCAATAGGCCAATCTCCGCCTACTGGGCAGACTTGTGCTTCAATGATTGGAAACAGGCAATAAGGGTTAGCGTCTACCAAAAGATATACTCCATCCCAAGCCAATTACCGCTTAGTCTTAACAACTTAACTCGTTGACGCAAGTTGGTATATTCCCCTGGGTCAAATGTGACGCATGACGTAATTTTCTCACGAGTCAAACAAGGGTCTTCTGTAATTTTCAAGCGTCAAAACGCGGGAGCTCGGGTCAAAAGAAAGCCTGTGTATTCATTTATTAATGGAAACAGTTACTTGCTTGTCACGACAGGCTTTTTCCGCCCTATGCCACGGGTCCGAAATTCGGCTCCATTCCCAATGCAAATCTGGTTGTTTTTTTCCCAATTGAAAAAAAAATCCCAATTAAAAAAAAAAAAAAAAAAATATTTTTTTTTTTACCCTTAAGATATATATAAGTTGACCTGATCCGGTTTAGAAAATAGAAAGTAATGCATAATTAAATTATCTGTTGCCTTGAATTTGTTTTAAAAACTGTAAAATATGTTAATTTTTTTAAGACTTTCCTTATTTTGCTCAAAAACCAGCGCTTCGCACGATTTTTTTCACCTCAATAAAGGCCAAGCCTTTTCCCAAAATTCAGATTAAAAAACCTGCACTTATCACACATGTTCATAATATTTTGTAACATTTTAATAATAAGTTTTCCAAATAGTCGTTATTTACCAGGTAACAGCTTCTTTGAAATATAAGAAACACTATTTACATGCGATAATTTTTCCCAATTGAGCCAATTTTGCGATTATTTTTTTTCCCAAATTGGGGGTTTTCACGACGCGAAATTCCCAAAATTCCACTGTGGCGTTTTCCCAAAATGGAGCGGAAAAAGCCTGCACGATTATATGAGTTATCATTATTACCCAAAATCGCAAATTTTAAACATGACTCCGTCTGGCCAAATGGTATGGGCATTAGACTTTTATTTGAGAGACCGGGGTTTTATTGCAACTTAGCCGGTCATAGGGTAGTGTTCTTGGGCAAGACAAACTTCCTTAGCCTTATACCCATTTGCAACCCTCCAATCATGAATTATTTAACTGTTCCTGCAATATAACTGTAATCATATTTCAAATGGTGTAAATGACATTTTAAAACCAATTTTGAAAATTTGCTATTGTATGCACATGTTTTGTCATTTTTTCTGACACAAATGTGTTGCATGACATCCATAATCGTGAAATTGTTAAGTCTAAATATATTGATTGGTCATTTTGTTGACCAAGTATACAGAGATAAACAATGGAAAAATAAACTGTTTCAGCCTTGTTATCGGGTGCCAGTTTGCCTATTTGGAAGCCATCGCCAGCCCAAAAAGCCAAGCAAACTACCAGTGGACAGAGAGCACTTCCCAGTATTCAGCAAAGTAATTGTCAGATTACTTATGGATTAGATAAGATTTATTTTATAGATATTTTGCACTCTTCCTTTTTCATATAAAAAAACATGTATACCAACATGAAAAAAGATGATTATACGCTTTGAATAACATATGAAAAGACTAAATACCATACCTTATTTGTTTGTGTGAATATGTATTATTAGGGTGCTGAGGTAGTTTGTATTGACTTTAGGGTGGTTACCACCAACCCATCATTTGCCAGCAAGTCAAAGTGATTCGCGTATTCCAGATCCCCACCAGTCAGTGGATGATTGACGTGAGCGCTAATCAAGACCTTTTCGTAGCCATTCCTCAGATACTGTTGTTGGTCGAGTTGAAGATAAAGGTATGATTCTAATTGTAAATGTTGCATGATTCTAATTGTAAATGTTGCATGAAAGCCTTCTACATGTTTTATCTACTGTTTTTATTAAGTTGGCTAGACACTTGTGTTCGAATTATCGCGTGTGTTAATGTATTATTCTGCCACGGCATGTGACTTGTTTTCTATACAAAAAGAAGGAAAACTACCGTGGGTTATCAGCCCGATATACCAACAGATATAAGTATGACGTCTGATTGTCTGCACACTGTTTATGAATAAAGACGACGTCATTTAATTTTGAATGTTGTGGTGACGTCGCGTTTTCGCCGAAAATTGGAGGACATTCGGTTAACATAATTCTCATTTATAATCGTTAAATCGCGGATAACTTATTAATGAAATCGTGTTAGAATCGAAATAATCTGCGTGTAAGGGTTGGTTATTGTGGTAATAACCAACGGTATGTCGTTTGGATGCTTGTTATCAAACCACTAGGGCAAAACCCTCGTGGTTTAATTCCTACGCATCGGAGCTCCATACCGCAATAACCAACGGTTACCCGTCGATTATTTCTTAAGTATATCTGGTACCCAAATAATCCGTGTCGAAAGAGATGTTTTTATAAATCCAATAGTTTTGCCATAGATCATGAAATCTCTGTATATTGATTACAGCATGAGTATAAGTGCGATATTAAAACTTTCATGAGAGTAATTTTGGTCACCCATAAGCATCAATAGGCGAAACAATTTCCCTTAGCTATGATTAGCCAATGAGTAACTTCACGGCGGTAGGAATGTAAATTGTTAACTGTAAATGTCACATATATAAGGAATTGGTTGGTTCAAGCTTTAGGGGTCAGACATGGGTTTTTTTCCACTTTCATACCTTTGTTTTTGCTTGATGAAACTTTTCAGAGCTGATTCTCAGATAGGTAACAATATTCCAACACGAAATTTGAATATATTCTAATAGTCCAAAACCAAACCCCAACTTCCATGGTGCAACTGGTAGCATGCTCACTGTAAATGTGAAAGATCCAGGTTCAAATCCTGGTGGAAGTCTTAGTTTGTGAGGATTATAATGCTGTCGGAGAATTTCACTTTGTCATAATCATATCTTGTTATTGTTAACCTTGTGAGTCAAAAGTAATAAAATATTATAACATTTCACATAATATTGTTTACAAAACAAAAAAGCAAAGTCATAATGTAGATATTTTCTTGATTATATATGGAAATCTGGAATAGATCAAATTAAGAATAAACAAATAAAGAATAGCCATTTAAATTTCACGCCAAAATTCAGCCTTTTCAATTGTGGTAGCTCATTATGGGCTCATGAGTCATGGCGTTGGCGCTGGGAAAAACCCATCGGCCAATAAGATTGCCCCGAGTGTTGCTGTCTATGCCATCGTCATGAATGCCAGGAATGAGAAGTTGCCAGCGTGGCACAGACTCACTACAGTTGTATCCATCAAAGGGCACTTGGTTGACTCGGTAAGCTCTAGAGTTTGCCCAAGCACATTTTCTAAAGACAGGGATTTATGTTGGGGTTAAACAAGCTGAAGACAGAAAACTTATTTAAAGGAATAAAAAATGGGGGGTATTATATATGGGACCTCATCATAGCAAAAAAATAAAGGAAAATATGGCCCTAGTTTGGTTTTAACAACTATAGGAATATGATCATTGAGGTTGGGAATTAAACTAAACTTGTCGTTAAAGTATTTTAACAGCGTGGTTCAAATTATGTATTTATGCAAATTCTGACCACAAAAATATTAACAGGACTTATTTTATATCTTTTCACAACAATCTTAAAATTTAATTACATAATATGCCTATGGATAAACATTTGTTTTGCCATTTGGAACCTGACCCAAAAATGAGGATTTATCCATTATTGTTATTATCTGTCCTGTTATTGAAAGCATTTGATTTTGTATACTATTCAAAATCATTAATATCTGCTGCATAAATCCATTAGCATTCTTAGGTTTTAAGATGAAAATAAAATGATATAATGAACACTTTAAGTCATAAAGTGGCTTCTTCTAATTAGTTTCTCTTACTGTTAATATTTCAACAGGACATCATTCACTGGACAGACACAACAAGGACATCCACATGTTTGCCTCAAATATTATCTTCAGTAGGGTAGGTGATGTTTTAGCTAATGGTTAAAATTACACCCCTTCTTGTCAAGCTTGATTAGTGATGTTAACAATAGCATCACTAAACTGTTGATGTTATGATCTGTTAACAATATACTGAGTAAATAGTAGAAATGCATTTTTGTTCACATTGATGGTATCAGAAGCTTTCCACTCTATTAAACATGTGTACAGGTGAACATTGTTCATTAGTTAAAATGAATGAATGTATACAACAGTTATTCTTTCTAAAAAAAATATCATGATTCTGATTTACTTGATCAAAATGCCAAATACAGCAAATTAAATTTATACAGAAAAAAACACTCAATTAAAAGGTGTTCAAAAATGTTATTAATCAAAAACATTTGTACGTCTATTTGTATTTCAGATTGCACAACTAGGATCGTTCAGCACTAGTTTCACCATGCCATCACTTGGAACACTTTCTCCAGAGAAGTTCTTTCCCAATGGTCACCACAGAGACACTTTGACAAACACCTACTGTGTATTGTTAGGTAAAATTCAAATTATTTGAGTGCTGGTATTGTTTGACGTGTGGAGTGTTTTTTAAACAGGTTTTCCGAAGGAAAAAACTGGTTATTAGATTGGCGAATGCGGGCGGGCTGGCTGGCTGGCGGGCGGGCTGGCTGGCGGGCGGGCGGAACAAGATTGTCTGGGCCATAACTATGTCGTTCATTGTCAGATTTTAAAATCATTTGGCGCATTTGTTCACCATCATTGGACGGTGTGTTGCGCGAAAAAATTACGTCGATATCTCTAAGGTCAACGTCACACTTTGAGTTCAAAGGTCAAAAATGGCCATAAATGAGCTTGTCCTGGCCATAACTATGTCATTCATTTTGAGATTTTAAAATCATTTGGCACATTTGTTCACCATCATGGGACGGTGTGTCGCACGAAAGAATCACGTCAATATCTCCAATGTCAAGGTCGCCACGACTAAAAATATATTTTTTTTAAAAACAAACTTACAAAGGGGGTTAATTTTGTTTGTTCATTTCAAAAGTTCAGTTTGAGTTTTCTCCCTTTTTCAGATTTTTTTTTTCACAATGAAAACCTGGTTTTGTGACAATTTTGCCCCTTGTTTATTTATTGTCTATGGTTGAGCATGAATCTATCTATCAGTTAAAAATTTCTTGTACAGGCACTATAATTTAATAAAATACTCTTAAAACATATAGTCTTTATATTGAGTAGACTGGGCTTTTGTTAAAGGAAGTTTGGGAGTAATTTACTCCCAGTTTTGTTCATAAAAACTTTCAAAATTGCATCCCAGGAAGTCTCAAAACTTCCCAAATCCAACACTTCAAAGTGGAAAATACAGAGACTTCCAGATTTCAAAAGTTAACGGAAACCCCGGATATCATAACATGTACAATTTCCTTCTGTTAAGCTGCTTAAGCATGTTTTTTCTTAAATCTGTTGTTATTACTGTATAATCATTAAAGTAGTACACTGAAGAATGCTAGATAAACAAGTAATACAAAATAGCAAGAATTGTTATGTATAGAAAATAGTTGTGACTACTGTATTTATTGTTTATTATGTTGTTTTACTCCAGGAAGAATACTGGCTGAGTTTAAAGACTTCTCCTGGCTTCAAAAAGTGCTCCCAGCCCACATCTATCATCCTTACCAAGCTGTGATGAGCAACAATCTGAAGTTTTTCAGCTACCAATCATCCTCAAGAATGAGGCCAAGCATGAGGATTGTATAGATATATTGGACCAGTATCAACAGGTCCTTGGTGATGTTTACATGAATGCATTTGGTATGAATATATTATGTTGCATGTAAATATGTTTGCTTTCTGTTATGAATTTGGAATTTTTGTTCTGCATTCATATCTGCCCATTCTAATCAATACACTAAGACTGAACATAATTCCTGGTGTTTACCAAATGTGCTTGTGCAAAATGTACTTTTGTTGTCAATAGATTCTAAATAATATAATACATAAAGATAATAATTTCCTAATGCTGAAAAGTAAACAGGACTATTATAAGACCTTTCTAGACGCACAAGTACCATTGGAGTCTATAAAGATTAGAATGGGTTTGTGTATGTACACCATGCATTGCTAGTCATTAACCGGTAGCCAATATGTAAGTTTGTCAATCTATTTATTTGTTTAATACTTGTTCAGAAGACATAGTACATTAAACAGTTAATACAGTGAAGTATTGTCAAATAAAAATCTCTTTGAAGTACAGTTGAAATTTACCTAGGCTAGTATCTTCCATCTACTTGATCATCAAGAAAATGAATATTGAATAAAAAGCTGCTGTTCATTTTTGCTATTCCAATTTTCCCTGTCCTATCCAAATGTAAGATGCTGATAATGAGACAAACTTATTTTTTCCAAGAAATCTTTAAGCATTACTGAACATGCGAAATAAATTTATTAAGATTATTTTTGACTTTCGTTTTTTCTATTTATTCAATATATAGTTTGTTCTCAGCATGCATGTTGCTATTTGTTATTATTTTCTTGTTGTTATTACTATAATGCAAGTAGTTGTGTTTTTTGTGGCATGATGTAACCTTCTTTTGCCTTGCTTGAGCCAAGTTGTTTTTTTAAGTCATCGGCAGTATATAGTGAATTGAAAGGCAATTTATTTTAAATGTATAAATTTCATGCAACTGATGCATATAGCATTCCCATAAATCAAAGTTATGTACAACGATAGATCTTGCCACATCAAATACAACTGTGCACATAAATCTTACAGTTTGAAGTTATTGTTCAAGTTTGTTATTGTGTCTGTTTGACCTTCCAGTTACTGAGGGTTTTACAGACAGTTAGGATACAGGTATTATACAATGTATCCACTTTGATAGAATCTTATTTACTGCCAACGTCAGTATACTAGTAAATGACAGAAAATTAATATATTCAGCACATTATTTTATACTTGATTATATTCATTTGTGTGCGTAAATCAGGTTTACATCAGTAAGTAGCAGTTGAAATGCTACAAACTAAAGTTCCATTAACATTTTAATGATAAACACAAAATTATTTGCATGTAAAGAAAAATTAACTTCAGGGTCAAGCATCACAAACTTTCCTTTAAACAGGATCCACTGACCTTCTTCGGTCCTATAAAGTCCCTGTTGGTGGTGATCAATTAACTCGTGAGCGTCTAGAGGAAGCGAAACACCTTCGTTCCTTAGCTACCTAACCAGAAAAGTGGTTTGAAGATCTCCACCCTTTCATAATAGAGCTCTGGCACATCAAGCAGGACTTCTTGGAGGTACTTATCAACCTTGTTCCTGTCAAATTGTTTAGCTTACCTGAGTACAAAGTGCTCATGGTGAGCTTTTGACCAAGTTTTGTAGGTCATTGATCACCATGCATCTACATTTTCATGTCAACATAAGCGCCTAAACTGCTAGCCAAACAGTGCTTTAACTTCGAAGGAATGTTGAGTGAGTCAACTTCCTTAAATTAAGATCTTTCAAAATTGTTTAAATAGTTGCATTCCATGCATAACTGTGATTGCTAAGGCATCCTTAAGTGAAAACTGAAACATATTCTAACAAAACCACTGTTGATTTTTTAGCCTGTAGCAAAACATGTGTTGGGTGAGTGATATAGAGCTATCATGGCCATTTGTTTATGTTTTATTATAAATTAATAAACCTGTCTGAAATAGTTGGTGTGCATGTTTGAAAATACAAGGAGAACACATTTCATAAGGGAAGTTAACTCTTTAAATATTGCCAAAGTTGTGCACCCTTTTTTTCTTAATTTTATTGTTTGATTGTTTTTATTCACGAGTCCAGAATATAAAAAACCTTTATCAAATTTATGGATTTTACTTATGTCTATGATATCCAACACTAACACAAGTGGGCCATACTCTTTGTGGAGGATAGCTTTTTTTTTTAACTGCTAGTTTATAACAGAAACTTTCATACAATTTTCGAATAGTAATACAAGTATAAAATATATTACATTGTCATGTTTTTTTAACCAGGTTTTCCGAAGGAAAAAACTGGTTATTAGATTGGCGAATGCGGGCGGGCTGGCTGGCTGGAGGGCTGGCGGGCTGGCGGGCTGGCGGAATAAGCTTGTCCGGGCCATAACTATGTCGTTCATTGTCAGATTTTAAAATCATTTGGCACATTTGTTCACCATCATTGGACGGTGTGTCGCGCGAAATAATTACGTCGATATCTCCAAGGTCAAGGTCACACTTTGAGTTCAAAGGTCAACAATGGCCATAAATGAGCTTGTCCGAGCCATAACTATGTCGTTCATCGTCAGATTTTAAAATCATTTGGCACAATTGTTTACCATCATGGGACGGTGTGTCGCGCGAAATAATTACGTCGATATCTCCAAGGTCAAGGTCACACTTTGAGTTCAAAGGTCAAAAATGGCCATAAATGAGCTTGTCCTGGCCATAACTATGTCATTCATTGTGAGATTTTAAAATCATTTGGCACATTTGTTCACCATCATGGGACGGTGTGTCCCACGAAAGAATCACGTCAATATCTCCAATGTCAAGGTCGCCACGACTAAAAATAGATTTAAAAAAAAAAAAAACTTACAAAGGGGGTTAATTTTTTTTGGTCATTTTAAAAGTTCAGTTTGAGTTTTCTCCCTTTATCAGATTTTTTTTTCACAATGAAAACCTGGTTTTGTGACAATTTTGTCCCTTGTTTAGAAATGCTTTAAAGAGCTGTTCAGTTCCAAAACTCTGAGACAAACTGGAACCCTATACCATTACAAGGGCAAGTGGCAAAGGAGCGATGTAAATGGAAAGGTTAAGGGTGCCTTTAAAGCGCATCACGATTTTCTGTCGCTGGCAGGTAAACAGATGTTGAAGGAGCAGCTGATGGAGTTCTTTGGCATGGAGAGCCCTGATTCCAGTTGCACCCGAAAGGTTATTCAGCTGGTGAAGTCAAAATCCGAAAACTATGAATCACTGTTAAATTCATTGCTACAGATCCTTGACCACTTTGGCTATCTAGACTATGTACATGAGACTGATGGTGTGGTGTCCAATGACACAGATGATACTGTGTATAATTACTGTTGCAATCTCTGTCACTGGTATATGCACCTGATGATGTTTGAGGACATTGTTAAAGAAGGGGATGTGGCCAGAATATATCCTTGCCTAATGGTCTGTGCCCAGTTTTTTTCTCAAACTCCAGACTATCAAAATATTTTCAGAGTGTCCGGTCTTTGTATTGAAGTGTGAGTACTGCATGAGCCATATGCAAACAATTAGGACATTGGAAGGTGCATTTGTTAACCTAAGAGGTGGAGCTGCAGGAAATATTGAAAGTGATCTTGTACAAGAAAACTCTGTAAGAAACCAAAAGGATTTAATCAGGGCTTTGGGTGCAAATAAGTCGGAAAAAGCAATTCAAAGAAGTTGCAGAGCCGCAGACACTGTGTCCGACATTTTCGAGAAAATAGAGATTTCCATCTCATCTCCATTTCAAAACTCTAAGTTTCAAAAATCTCTAGAGATCAGTAAGGAAATTTTCTAGTAGGCATCAAACGCCAGCCAGAATGAAAGATCATGAAGTGATTGCCAATTCTTTGAGGGACTTGCGACCGTTTTTTAAAACAATAGGAAGAGTGTGTCAAGGCATGCCAAATGTCCTGTGCTCACCAGTCAGAAAAATTAACTCTGTTGATCTTAAGTTCAGGATCAAGCAAGTAGTTGACAGGCTGTATTATGGACATACTATCAATTTTGACCACGAATCGTCTGAGGATGACTGCTAGGGTGTGTTACATGGAGTGTCGTAATAAGTGTGCCCTACAATTTTAAATTTCAGTCCTGTATATAAGTTGATTTGAAACTAAGAGTTTTGAAATTGTTTGTTATGGACATCTTATTAACCACAATGCAAGCAAAAAATGCTTAAAATTTGAAAAAAACTTCATTTTGATAACATTTATATGACATATATTCTGCATTGGGATAGCTGGTTGTTGTGCTCAAGTTGTAACAGTACTTTATGCAACGTTCAGAGTGCATTCCATTTGAATCAAGATATTCTGAATATAGACATTAAACAAAGTGTTTCTTTATAAACGACAGTTTTCAGAAGAAATACTTTTTACGTTCAAATGTGCGGAGTATTATGTTGATTGGGACTAAGGGTGTCACGATACGCTCACCTTACGATACGATACTTATCGCGGTACAGTGTGTACGATACAATACGTATCGCGATACTTATCGTCAGATGGAAACAACATACAAACCATTTAAAACCAGTTTTCAATTTTATTTAAAGATCTCTACATATGTGTCATACAATATACAAAATACCATATAATGTCATGAAAGTTCACGAATTGACAATTAGTTATTATTATTTACAAATCTAAAACTTTGATTAAATATGAAGACGAACTTATGAATATGTTTGAAACATACAGACTGCTTTAAGTTTCTTTTACTGCGATAGATTATTTAAGGTAACAATAAAACGTGTTTACTAACTAGTCAAACTGGCTTGTGCCAATCTTTGCTTCTGCGGTAATAAAACTCCAAGCGCAATTCTTAGAACCAGTCAAATATTGCACCTTGTTTCGTGACGCAGGCGACACAGCACATTTTTGAGTGGTTGAAGTTTAATTTTAATGGTTTCAAGAAGTTGCGAAATTCTCAGCGGAATCACAAAATTACAGCTCCTGCTTAGGAAATTCGTAGCGACTAAAGTCTTGATATAAAGCACATGTTTATACGAAATAAACGCCTACCACTTTCTTACTGATAACACAAAATTCTTTCATATTTTTTATTAGAAGCTCGCTGGAGATGATTTCAATTAAACTTCCGCCATTTTTTGGGCGATTTACAGTTACTTCCCTTGAAATGTGTCATGGAATATGACGTACCGTACCGTACGGACTCGGAGGCGTATCGTGAATCGTACCGAGGGGAGACTATTACGATATACCGTCCCACGGAGTACCGTGACACCCTTAATTTGGACTACATGTATAATTCTAACTGAACTACATTAATGTTTGCCTAGCAAGAACAAATATGCATAACAAAATACCACACCAATAACATGTAATTTAAAGGGGCCTTTTCACAAATTTTGGCATTTTTTAACTTATTCATTAAATGCTTTATATTTATAATTGTAAACTTTGGATCGTAAAAGCTCCAGTAAAAATACAAGAATAAAATTAAAAAAAGGAAAAGAACATTGCCCGGAGCAGGTTTCGAACCAGTGACCCCTGGAGTCCTGCCAGAGTTCTGAAGTAAAAACGCTTTAGCCTACTGAGCTATTACGCCGAGTACACATACTTGACGTATTTTATACCTTATATAAGCAATCTTCATAGTTTCACAAAATTTAACGACAAAAACAGAACTCTCCAAATTATTCAATCGTTTCGCGTTGCAACGCTTTATAATTTTTAGGTTTTAAAATCGTCAAAAGATGCATATAATGGCTATATTAGACCATGGTAAATGTTCAGTATTACTGTTTCCTCACAAATATCATAACTAAAACGAAAATTTGCGAATCTGAAACAACTTTTTTTCAATTATGTCAATTTACCAAAGCGTGAAAAGATCCCTTTAATATCATGGTACATTCACATCACCTGTGCTTTTAATCAACTACTCATTGCAAGAACACATGTTTATGTAGAACACAAATATGTTCTGTCTGTACACTGAAGACTTACAGTTTATGTACATTTACCAACAGGTTAGTCATGTGATTTTTTTAATTCAGTATTATTTGTTTTAGGTCAGCTCTGGATTATTTTCCAGTGCAAAACAAGACATAAAATATGTTGTCTACTGAATGTTATAACATGTGTAACTGGCATTTTGTAAATTGTTCAGGAGTACATATTTTCCAAAATACATAAAGAGCACATATTTAACTTTTTTGCATTCAAAATATCTCAGCGTTAAAATTATGGTAAATGTTTCTGTCTTAATTATTAATTGTTTGCCAAAATACATCTCAATTTGGATGTTTTGTAAATAATACTTATCAGAAATTGATATACAGAAAAAATTATTATTTTAATGAAACAGTTTTTTTGCTACACCTGAAAATGTTACAAAATGTAATTTACAGTTTTTTTACATTCAGAAGACAACATGGGTTTGATGGTATCAATTTGGAAAATATAGTAAAAACATTTTTACCAAAGAGGTTGTCCTAATATTTAAATAGCTGATGTATGTGATTGTCACCTACACAAGCACAAAAATGGAAAAAAAAGTAAAAATGTATTAAACATGTCATTTTTCATGCAATTCAGTAGACGATGTGGCATGCTTTTCAAGTTTGACATACTTAAATACAATTTAGATTTATGTCAGATGTTCATTTTAAAATGTGTTAATGTAGAATTCACAATTTTGAGATCAGTAGATTGTTTCTCCACTTTGAGATGTAAACAGACATAATTGAACAGCAATACAGATTAGTGATACAATACAAGCTGCATTAATAGAATGGGGTGTAATGTTTTTCAGAATAAAAAAAAGTGGATTGCAATAACAATACTGATAAAAATGTACAGAAATAAACATTTTTAGAGTCAAGTTGTCTATGGTTTGATTTGTCTTGTGTGTGTATTTGATGGTTTAAAAATGGATTTAAAAAATATAGCACACATTTTATTTATTAACTCTGAAATGACCTGTCAAATTTCAAACCAAACACAAACCTGTTGTATCGGGCACATAAAAAATGAAATTGTTATTACAATTCAAACATTGTTATCAAATGCTCCAGCTTTGTATAATTTTGAAATGTCTTCATTCAGGCAAAATGAACAACAATTTTTATTTGCAATTCCTGGAGATTTTGAAAATCCAAATGGTTTTAACAACAATTCCCTTAGGCATGTTTCCTTATTATTGCAATACTGCACTATGTCTTCTTGAATTCCAGGAATATTTTTGGCAATGTCTCTTTTGTTGTAATGAAGAATTGCAGAACTGTTTTGTCCCCTTCGACCTGCTCTCCCTATCTCCTGGAGGTACTGGGACAAGTTTCGAGGTGGTCTTGCATGAATGATCCTCATCACACTTGGGGGATCAAACCCCATGCCAGCAACTGATGATGTTAAAATCAGTCTTATTCGGGGATATTCCATTTGTAGCTCCTCAACTGTTGTTTTAAGAACAACTTTGTATTGTCTGGAAAACAACACTGCATAGCAAGACGTTGTTATATCACCATCTCCAAACAAATGCTTAAGATATGCTGCTGTCTGGCTTATATAGTACAAAGGCATGAAAAGCATTGTAACAGGATAATTGAAGGGGTCTTTCTTAAGGTCATCACATTCTGTTTTGAAAATTGATTCATAAATTTCATTAGTGTCACCAATTTTCGACTTGTGAAGTTTTTTCAGAAATATATTCATACGGTTAGGGCTTTCTTGGACTGTCACAGGGTTGTTGAGACCCAATATGTTTGGCAGCTCCTTCATCAGACTGGTTGGTAATGTCCCACTTAATGCCATAAATGGGACATCATTAAACACCGCAGGAAGAGTCTTCAGCTTTTGAAAGGCTGTCCTGAATTCCTCTCCCCTAATAATGAAAGAAGATTTTAACAACAAAAGTCGCAATATTATAACTATACAGGAGTTCTCTTTTACATTTTTAGAACCATTAATATCAGTAGGGTGCTTTGAAGATTATAAAGAGAAAATATGATGAACATAATTTTATATACATGTATTAAGTGATGATAAGGCAAAGACTTAAACAAACCTAAATGCATCAGTGAAGTTTCCATTTTTAATGGCAATCTAGAATTTTTGGTAGTCTACTTCTTCTGTGATCATTAACTTGTACAAGCACTCACAGCTCAATATAAAGCAGTGAAACTCCAGCTGCTGGAGCAGTATTGAATTTTCATTAAAAACAATTAGTTGGTCCTTTATTTAAGGCAAGTGACCGCTTGCCCAAACAGTACAAAACAGCACAAAACAGCACAATACAAACCAACATAAACACAAAATATGAATAAAGCTGGGGTCACCGCCTTGGAACGGTCAATGCAAAGCATTGGGGGTTTAAACCTGGTTATAGAGCGCTCAAATTCACACTTGGCCCAGCAATATTCATAATACATTTAAGTGTAAATAAAATTTAACGTCATAGCATTGTAACTCAAATTAAACAATAATAAAAGGGAATTAAAACGCATTCAATATAATTACTATTTAATTACTCAATTGCATTGAAGATACAAGAGTAACAGAATTACAACTTTTTGACGAACGATCAAATAAAACTATTAACAATTGTCAACTACATTCCTTCTTTATAGAAAAGATTTGAGAATGTAGAATCATAGAGTTAATATCTCAGATAATCATCGCGCAAATACAGGAAGAAGCAGCAATAATGGGTGTAAAAATTCCATATTACATAGCTTGGATGTTTATGTGACTGCTAAACAAATTAAAAATAATTAAATCAAACAAGAAACGCCTATCAGAGAGAAAATATAAATAAAATGGAACGTTATAAACCCAATAATCTATGCATGTAGATTACAACTGGGAAATTCGGTCGTATGACGTCACAAAAATCCATAATGACATAATGACGTGAACAAATTTCAAGGGCAGTACTAAATAAAAATATTAATGGGGCTGTGCTACTAATAAAACAAGTTTACGTGATTTAATATTAAGAAGCAAATGAATACAAATAGTAATTCCATTAAAGCGACACTATTGGAATCAAACAGTATATAGGTGTTTTGACAACTGAAGAAAGAAATGATTTGATGTACGATTTGAGTCCAAATGTAGTTTACATGCAGATTTGTTCATACGACACAATGACACAATTTTATTCAACAGTGAAAAATGCCTATAATGTAGTATTAATGAAGATTTGTTCATACGACACAATGACACAATTTTATTCAACAGTGAAAAATGCCTATAATATCACTAATGATTCCAAATTTTAAGGGAAGAAAGATACAGTGAATCGAAAACCATCAAACACGTGTTTTTAATTACATAAGCATCGTATCCTTTTGATAAAAACAAGTTAATTAAATTGAAAAGTTTAATATGAACATTTGGTTTAACATATTTTAATTTGCGGACACGCTTCAAAACATCTCCGTAAAATGATGGATGGGAGATTCCATTATTTAAATGCCATTTTAAAGAAACATTATATTATGAAATTAAATCACCATACTTAGAGTAAAATCTAGCAAATTTATTTCTTAGGTTATGATACAAAAAGCCTTGTTTTAGCAATTTTTTAGTTAATATTAGATTACGATCATTAAAATCTTTAATACACGAACATGCTCTGGCATAACGTACCAACTGCGAAATGTAAATACCATAGGAAGGTCCTTTAGGGATGTTGCCATCTAGAAACGGAAAATTCACAATTTCAAAGTTAAAATCGTCCCGTTTGTCGTATAAACTAGTTTTGATCAAATTATTATTAATAGTTAAATGTTAGTCTAAATACGCAGCGTCTGTATTGGATATACACGATCTATTTAAGACTTGTTCTTTTGGGTAGATTTTGTGAATATAATGTTCAAATAATGGATTATCTAAATTAAGTATGTCATCAATGTACCTACTAGTAAGGTTAAAGCAATTAATCAAATCTACTTGCTTAGTTTTAGATAATTCTAACATAAATTCGCTTTCATAACAATATAAAAAAAGGTCAGCTATAAGTGGCGCACAATTAGTACCCATAGGAACGCCAATAATTTGTTTAAATATTTTACCATTAAATTCAACAAACAAGTTATCCAAAAGAAAAGTAAGTGCTGCACAAAAGTCAAGACCAGTCCAAATGATGTAATTATCTAATATCTGATTAGTAAAAAAAGCTGTTTTAGTGTTTAAAGCTAGATACAAACATTTCTCTCTAGCAAAAGTTTTTTCAATCAAAGAAACAAGTTTGGATTTTATTAAAGCGTGAGGAAGCGTTGTATATAGTGTCAAAAAATCATAAGTACTTACCTGTGACAACTTATATTTTTTATTTACAATTTTATCAATAACTTCTAAGGTGTTTTTTATTGACCAAAATAGGTTAATATTACTATTTTCATAAACTTTATTACACAATTTAGCTATATGATATATAATAGCACTCAATGCAGATGTAAGATACACTGATAATTGTTTGGTGGTACAAGACACTGAATTAGCGATAAAACGACTTTTATATGGCGTCTTATGTAATTTAGGTATCCAGTAAAGTGATGGCAATTTCTTGTCAGTAATATTGACTATTACAAGCACAAAACATTTTACATGAAGTTGACTGAATCCATATAAAATGGTGTACATATATAATTAAACATGTATACCTACATCACAACGGTTAATATTTAGCTATTGAAATTGTCTTTGTGCATAAATAATGAAAGGGGAAAAAATACCAATAAGAATCATTCTTTGAAGAAATGTATTGATTTGATCAATACATTAATGATCATAATATACTTATGTTAAACAAATGCCCTGCAAAAGAATTTTATCCTCCAAATAACACATGTGTAAATTATGGCCTTTGCTGGGAGTTGAACCCAGATTTCTTCCCACAGAGCAGTGGAAGTGTTCTTACATTGAACTACAAAGGCTAATAAATTGCATATGAAATTAAGAGGATATATGTCTTGACTGTTCTATGGGGCCCATATTCCCTACTCACTTACTGCTGTTTTTGATTTTGTATGTGAATACATGTGAAATCCTGTATAAACAGTATTTTTGTGTGAGTTCTTGTTTACGCCTCATAAGATTTAGTTTAAAGAGTAAATGTATGTTAAAATTAATGCATTAATTTTTGTACTGATAAGTATGAGTCCTCCTCTTAAATATAATTACAGTCAATATGTATTTCCTGATGTAAATTATTTATTGATACATGTACTCAGTGTGCGAAATTCGCACTAGCTTGAAGGGTTTTGGCTAGTGAAAATCCTTTCGAGGTAGTGGAAATTTAAAAATGTATATAGTCGGGCCAGTAAGAAATTTAACTTTTCTATACATGTGTAAAAGAATTTGGGATATTACTTTAAAATTTGAATTTCGCACACTGCTTGTACTACTTATGTTATTATTATTTTAAATGTTTTGTAACCTTGGTTAATCATAATTTCAAGTGCTTGTTAAAATAATGTATATATGTCTATTAATGTTATTATCAAATTGCATGTATTAAAATCTGTCCACATGGGCAATTGGCCTTCTAAAAATGCTGTTAATAAAATCTTGAATCTTACTTAGTTACTTTAAGTAACTTACTTACCATTCTTTTACAATGTGACATTCATCTATCACTACCCCTTTTACATGATCAATGAATTGTCTTTTGCTCAGCAAGTCTTTTCCACTGACTGTGTTAAGAAGTGCTTCAGGATGAGCAAACACAATTGCGAATTCCCCTTCTGCAATATTCTGGATCATATCTTTCTCCATAAGCTGTAAATGAATATACCAATAGTTGCTAACTTACAAGTTATATGATGTGAATAATAACTCTTCTTTCACTCTTGGTAAAGTCCGAATGGAAGTAATATGGTACTACGTTTACTGGTATAATTATCGATTATTATATATATATTATATTTCTTGAATAATAATAATATGGTATATATACGGACCATAAATACAATTACAATTATATCAGTACAGCAAAGCATATACATGTTATATAAATATCTACCATTTATTCTAAAATATCATTTATTAAAGTAGTATTAAAAATAAATTTGAAATACGTCATACAATGAATTAAGGTTAGTAAGTGTAACATGTACTTATTAACAATTATTGATGGATCTACTAAAAAGTGTTAAATTCCCCCCCATTTAAAATCAATGTTATATGAATGTTATGATCATTGTAAAAAAAAACACGTATCATACCGGTAAAAACAACGCTGGTCCATTATATTTATATCAACTAATGATATCTTGATTTAACTTATAACTGTTGATACCGTGTGTGATTTTGAAAGTACTATGAATGGGTCAGAATTTTTTGTACTAGATTAGTGGGGTTTTTCAAAAGGTTACTTTTCCGGGATACATACATTCCACACATAAAGAGATGTTTAAATGCCACAAACAAAAAGGTACATATATATTTTGTTTTGTTGAAAATATGGGTATAAAATAGTCACAAAAAGGCATGCAAAGTCTCCTGGTAATAAGTCTTTATAATATAATATTTCTAATAGTAATAATGATAATGCAATGCAATTACCTCTACCTCTCCATCACATTCATGGTAAGAAAGCCTACAGGCCTTTACATCATACTTTTTCAGAGCTTCAATCTGCTAATTTTGAATGATTGTTAATGGAGAGATGACTAATGGAGAGATGACTAATATCGTCGCTTGCGGTTCATCTTTTTTCACAATTGACAACAACGTTGGAATTATCTGATACACCAAACTTTTTTCATAACCTACAGGAAGGTTAGCAATTATGTCTCTCCCTGCTAAAAAATGTTCCAAACATTCAATCTGTTTCGCTTTAGGCTGAACAGATGGACAAAATTCAATAAAAGCTCTCGTTATTTCAGAAGTGAACGCCATGTTTACCAAATCGAAAAAATCTCCCGTCGTTATTTTTACTTTTTAATTTAGGTAATTTATTTTTTTATTATAAACCTAAACTAATTCAATATGTTGAAAATCTAAAAGAGAATGATACTACTTTTCATAAAATAACTCTTATAAAAAAATAATAACGTCCTACCGAATCTGGTAGGATTTTCTTGTGATGGCAGAGGTTGTATGTGAGAGCAAGGAAAGACAACTCTGCATGAAGATTGATCGTGACAGTCTTTACCAAACACAATTTAGGTAAACATAACCCGTCTTTAATATATTGCCGAATCTCAGATTTCTGTCGACTTTATTTGCTTTGATCTTTTCGATATCTTATTGTTATTATCCTGACAAATCACAAACGCTTGTTAAAAAATTATTTGTTTTAAACATTATAATTGGCATCTCTATTCTTCCAGTATTCTCGCGATATTTTAATAACGACACCCTACTGTTTATGTATCAGAATTTGTGACACATTTTCCATTCGCTCTCAGAAAGAAGTTTTACGTGTGATCATGAGCAATATTCTGGTAAGTTGTCGTTGTTATCCACCAGAAACACATTTATTCACAAAATTTGAAGATATTCAGATCTAACTTTTTAGTCTTTTAGCTTTTACTTTTAACGTATTTACACCTCGTCTGCTTGCACTTTACCGATATCCCGAAAGGTTACATATCACTATAATTAGTTTAGGCCTAAAACCACATAATCCGTTACCGGTGGATTTTCGTACCACAATCTTACGTAAAAAATCTTCCAGATTCGAAATCAACAAAAAACAAGACATTTATAAATTGTCTGCATTAATGCCATTATTGACCAAATTTTAAGATATTTGTTGGTTTTCCGTTTTTAGAAGCTGTTCTGCGAATGCAAGAGCTGGGCATCATACAAGCCATTCTATCCAGCAAAACTGACAGTTTTGGTTTACAGAAATCAACAAAGGAGGGATTCATGAACTATCAAATTTCCAAGCTATACACACAGTTATTATCCGTGGTGATCTTTATTGGTTCTGTTTGTTTACTTGGATGGAACATGTGTGAACTTTTATACAACTTTGAAAAGTCTATATATGTCTATCTATAAACAAAAATCAGCTATTGTACAATAAGATCAGATGTGCAAACAATGTCAAAGGGTTGTTAAATTAACAATTTGAAGGCAATTATGCTGAAAAAATATGAAAGTTCCCATGCAAATTTTGTCTGTATATCGACAAGTGTCTGCCGATAATTGTCAAACTAGTAATACAAAACTTACCACAAGTATGTAAAAGCACTAAGTACCTTTGATCATTTTTAATAAGATAGTGTAATTCTAAACAGTAGCAAATAGCTTGTTTAGTAAATGCATAATGCAATTAATATGATTTCGGTTCTATTGTGTCATAAATAAATTGGTTGTTACTTGTTAATCCATGATAAATGTTTTATGGCTAGTACAAAACCAGCAATGTTAATTTTGTAAAAGGTTATACAATAACACCACTTTGTAATTTCATATACGTAAATATTCTTGAAATGTAGGTTGATGACAGTGTTTTAGTTTTACTTATTTTGTAACTATTATTTTATGTGCAAATAAATGATGTGAAGTGTTTTGTATCTCCACACAATACCACATACCTTTTTATATATGTTCTGTGTTATGTGTTATTTGAATGTTTAAATAAAAAAATATGGATGATATAACATGATGCATTCTGATATTTGCATTCAAATTGTAACTATAGAGTTAAGTGTATGCAGTTTAGACTGTGATTTTAGAATTGCTACAAAATGGCTAGTTTTTTAGTGGCGACAAAATTTAAACTATTCAACAATAGTTTGCGAAAGAAAATTAGAAACCTGCACGATACCTGTATTTATTAAATATTTTAATTGCGAATCAAGTATGTTGTTATGCTGTTACACATAATTATACATTGATAATAAATAAGAAGACAATTAGTGGTGTTAACGTTTCCCAACAGTAGAAATCATTCTTCTGATGAAGTCAGTGATATACAGACGAAAGCTCCAGGTATGGCTTTCAATACGTAGTGTGTGTTATTTGACAGTCTAAAACTTATTGGATTAAAAAAAATCCTGTCAAATTTGTCAATCAAAATTGATTTGACACATCACATGATTTTGATTATGTTAAATCAGTGTACTGTATGCTAAATGCAACTGCTTTAGCAAGCTGTCAAGTTGAATTGAGACATTTGATGAAGCAAACTGTTTCCTGGGTAGGACCAGTATTTAGTGTCTATATGACGTACCATGACGTCGAAAGTCTACAAGACCTACTAAGTAGAACGAGAAATGTACTTCGACGTTCAATTTTTACCGACCCTTGAGTGTTAGCCAATCAGAAGAGACCTTACGTCTGTTGCTTTTAGAGATTTTTGATATTGAACATTATTATTATTATTATTTATACTGAATTATGCGACTATCGACCGCTTTCTCATAGATATTGTGCGTATTTATTAAACATTATTATTATTATAATTTATACCAAATTATGCTACTATCGACCGCTAACTCATAGATATTGTGCGTATTTATTGACCTGGCGTGGCGGAATTAACCTCTGACTTATGCAAGTTATGGTTATCACAAAATACGACCAACGGGGAGTTTATAATACATTATTTATCCCATTAATGCTTGGTAACTGGTTACCGTTGGGAATTTCCTACACAGTAATGCGCTGGACGGTCGTGATACTCCGCCCCGCATGATCGTTTCATACACACAATATGCTGAATAATTTTAATTTTAAAAAGGTAACAATTGAATCTTCTTCTAATTTGTATATAATCTATTTCAATGCATTAAATACATGTACTTGAAACTTCTGTGTGTTTTTTTTGCCATTCTGATATTTTTATTCGTTTTGTCCTCAACTAAAAAGAGATTTTAAACATTTATTATGAATAAATCTGAAGGAAAAGCGGCTCAAGAGACTAGTGTTTTGATTGGCTGTTCAGAAAATGTGTAGGTAGAAGTACAAACATGTATGTCAAAGTACAAATTGTACTTTGACGTACAAATATATTCTTCAAAGTGTATTTTATATTCATGTCGACGTACAATTATTGTACTTCGACGTACATTTCTCTTTTTAACGTGTAGCTCTTGTTGACTTTCAACCCAAAGGGTACGCCATAGTATGTCTTTAGGGTTATCTAAAGAATGCTTCCACTTTAAGGATCAATACAGAGACCTCCCAGTGACTAAGCCAGTTAGCAGACACCCCATCCACTATACCACAGACACCGAACCAGCTATAAATTTCTGTGGCTAGAAAAAAAAGATGCAAGATCTTTAAGCTTGGAACATGTAACTCGTTTTAAGATTGATTTTTTGGATGCATTACTTACTTATTGCAACAATTATCATATTTTGAACAAAATCATATATCCATATATTTATTAAAAATACATGGTTATCAAAAAAACTTAAAAAGCTTTTGCCCGTAAATTAGGTAGCACCTATAATTATAATACCATATATGGTATATGGACGATCCACGGCGGGCTTAGGCACATATATGGTTATATTCTATAAATAGGTGTAAGGCGATCGACACGTGGTTGCTTTGATAACTCGATATGAATGGATAGTATATTGTAGTTGCCCATGCGTGAGGCAGCAGGGTTGTCGGCTCTTTCGGCCCCAAGCTCTTTCGGCCCCGGTTTTTTCAGGCTCTTTCGGCCCCAATTTCAGGCTCTTTCGGACCAGGTACCAGGCTTTTTCGGCCCCATTTTTAATTTGAATTAATCGTTGCAAATATGTTGGTCGAAAATCTTTAAAACTATGGAATATTGTTTATTACAGTAATATATTATCTTTATTGAGGATTAATGCATTTGAAAAAAGATTCTCTTTGTCTTTTGCTTCAGGTATATCGTCGTCGAAATGAGAAGAATAGGTACAAGAATATGAGACGGCTTTGAAAATAAAACAAACTATAAAATAATTTATATTACATTTATTTGGATAATTCTAAAGTTATAACAATAAGGAATACATACGTCTAAACAACACAATACATTAATTTAACCTAATTACATACTACATAATTTACTGCACACAAGTTGTTTATTTTATCAATAATGCAATAAGATCACCATATTAATCATCATATAAATATTAATCATCATCATTCATCATCAGAGTCACAATCTTCAGCATAATAATAATGATCATCAAAATTATCATCATCATAATAATCAGCATAAGAAACATCAGCATTTAAATCATCATCATTATAATAATCAGCATAAATACACAATAGTCTGCAGTAGCTTAATAATCTTCAGCATCAAAAGAATCACTCTAATAATAATCAACATCATCATTATAATTGCATAATTTATTTGTAACTTAATAATTACAGCATATTCATCATAAAAATAATATTAATAATCATAATTATCATCAACGTAACGTGATAATCATTATCATGTGGTGATATGTTTATATATCCCAGCATTATCATCATCATCATCATCATCATCATCAAGAGGCGACGATTCAGAAGGCATACGTCTCCCCGATCTTGGCGAGGAAATCCTCGGTGGTCAGATCGTATTCTTCCCATAGCTGGCCAAGCTGCTCGTCAAGATTTACATGGACGTTGCGTCGGACCCGCCCGGTTCCCTCTCGCACCAGCTGGGCCTGCACTGGCAGGTACTCGGCCTCGCGCCGCAGGAGAGGTACCAAGAAATAGAAGGGGCACTTGTGGTCGGCTGCCTTCAAACTCAACCGACGGTGCCACCCTTAAAAACTAAACACTAATAAGACAATGCAATATAATTTGTAATTCGCTTTAGTAACACAATAAAATAAAATTACGTACACTTTAAGGTACTTACAAACAATATTTAGTGAACATACAATATACAGACAGACTGAAAGTCAGGCGTTGTAGGACGGTTGCGGCAGTCATTGCATATGAAGGTAAGAACAATATCCCCCCCCCTCTTTGCACTAAAATATTCTGTCAAGGATATGCCTACAAAGTGTTTGCACCTATGCCCGGTTTTATGATCTTTATCAGGTTGTTAAATACATGTGTGGTGTGTATTCGGGTTAAAAGGTAACAGAAAATGTAGATTTAAGTTGATAAATCAGTAAACTTTGAACTGACAATGAACTGACAATAAAATAAATTAAAAAATGCAAATGATAACCATGACAATAAAATTAATAATAAATTAAAACATTTATATGACAGTGCAGTTTAAAAATAAAAAAAATAAAGGCGAGTATCAATTTAATTATCCAATATAATTTATTAAGAAATACACCCGCTTCAAATAGGTGAAATAAAATATAGGGCCGAATAAGCCTGGTCGATTTGGGGCCGAAAGAGCTTGGGGCCGAAAAAGCCTGAAATTTCGGTCTGGGCCGAAAGAGCTTGGGGCCGAAAGAGCCTGCTACCAGGCAGCATGATAGTTTCCCACAATGCAAAATTCATGCAGGTTATGGCGGCCATGTTAGAACTTCTGGAATAAGTTGCGAAACTTTAACCAATAATGTAAGTAGCCCTTTAATTATATAATGCATGATCATTGTTGTGTCTATCAAAGTTACGCTGGTATTTATCCTCTTTTCCTATAACTTCATGCAGCCCTATAAGATCGTGTACTTTTTTATGACGTAAACTTCTAATCAACATTCGAACGCACGTGTCCGAAAACTGTTCACTTTTGTTTCCACAGCCGATAAGACAACAATCATGAGGTAAAAACAATAAATATGATATAATTAGTCTGTTTTTCTGACCCCGTTCCAAAGAAATAGCCTAAACAATGTTTAAAATCTGCACATTTCCTTCACCAGACGGCTATGTTTGTCAATTTTTTTATTATAAAATATTGTAAGAGTAGTTTCCCTTGGAGGCCCGTCTCGAATTTGTATTGTGCTCTCTGAACTTTGCATTACAATACGATTAAAGTATGATGTGTATGCTTAAAATTTTACCCCCAAATGATGACACGAGACCATACGTTAAGATCGTGACCAGCCTATTGCGATATAGGTTCTCACTGCGTCAATTTGGGATTTTGTCACAAAACAACTGTCATTAGAAGGGATGACAGCCTTTTATGCCCCCATGGTGAATATAATTTTATTTAGCTATTTTCCGTTAGTTAATACACTTTATCTAGACCTCTGAATACAGTTATCACAGTTCATATTTCGTTTTTATGAAGACCAGTTGTGTTTAAACCATTCTTTTCAATACAGTTTATTCACGAAATTCATCTAAAACAACACATTTTTAATTCAGATAACACATATTCACAAAAATATATATCGGTTATTATAAACACATCCCAGGGCCTCGCTGTGATGTCATCAAAATCGGTGCACGATCTTATAGGGTAATTCTGTGTGACGCAGACTACGATGTTCATGAATGTTAAAATGTACGTAAGTCCATTATTATTATCTGTCAACCAACTTATTTCACTCGTTATTTGTTAAACAAAAGATAAATCATAAAGTACATATCAAGTTTAGTTATTGTCTAATGATTTTTCATGAAAAATATGCCTTTGAAGTTTAAGGTGCACGAACTTATAGGTTTAGAGGCTATATGAAATGCCAAATCTTAAATCGCTTATTTAAATGCTATTCCCGAATTTCTATTTTTGTAACGTGCCTTCGACCGAGCGTCGGTCTTTATAGTATGGTTCAGACAATAACCCAAAGCACAATACAATAGTATAAAATTTTCCTCAAGCTACCTTGCTTTATGATTGGTTATTAATACAATAATTGGTTTGGAACAGTAAATCAAATGTAATCAAATGCTATATTCATATGACCTCGAACCCCACTATTTACGCTTATGACCTCGGGTCTATGTATGGAGACCTATGTCTCAGAATTATGTATGGAACCCTATGCCTCGGAGCTATGTATGGAGACCTATGTCCTCGAGACGTTGTATGGAGACCTATGACCTCGAGACTATGTATGGAAACCTATGTCTTCGGGTCTATGTATGGAGACCTATGTCTCGGAGCTATGTATGGAGACCTATGACCTCGAGACTATGTATGGAGACCTATGTCTCGGAACACTTCGTTATGACTCCGAGTCTGTGTGACTCGTTACCCTAGGTATGGAGCCTTGTAGTGTTGTGTGAAGGTATGTGACTTATATATCAACTATTAGCGACCCGGGCTGCTGAGGGGTAGGAATCCAACTTCAAGGCTCTCAGAACGTTTGAAGAGGATAGCCAATCTCTATGTGCCCAAAGTCCCTAATGTATGTTAATAATATAATTTAATTACCTAATTTCGCAATGTTAACTCGACGAAGTCGGCAGTACAACTGACTTTTCATAGAAGAAACGCGCGCTTTTATACTATCTGCTCATGCGGCGTTACTCGGACATTTCCATAGTGATACAGTTGAGATCTACGTAATAGTGGTTTGACTTAATTATAAAGCATAATAATGAGATTCTGGTCTTTATCAACAGAATAAACATTTATTAAACAAATGGATATAAAAACAACATACAACGACATACAACGATAAATTTCTAGGCATATTTTCAACAATGAATTAAACGTCAACAATGCTTACCGGAAATCAATGGACGCTTTTAATATATCAACTAAAAGGAACAATTTACCCAAAGAAAAATGAACGTAAGTAAAGAACGGTGGTAGGTTAAAAATCACCACATTACCCACGCCTCCGATTTTAAGCGTCCCGCTTATTCATGTATTTATATATATATATATTTTGTTTTTCTTAAACAACATAACATGGCAAATCAAAGCAGTCTTAAAAGAACACCAAAAATTAACAAAACATGATACTCTTCAATACTCTGTAACAGTAATATGCACTTTACCTAAGTGTCAAATAAAACAATCATATTTCACAGTCTAAGCACTGTGTTGCATTGTGACATGAATGAAGAATGACTGCCTGTCATTACATGTGTGTCCGCACACATTACACCTCCAAGGCTGTCCATTGGTATGGCAACCCTGGTGGATGAAGTACATGGCCATATCCTCGAAATATATTCCACAAAAATTGCACTTGTGCAATTTGTTGCACTGACATTCATTTAGCATTTGTACGCTGTCTCGTGTCTGTGTCCCCCTTTCAGCAACGATAGCTGCATCCTGCGTACTTTTGTTCATTTGGACAACACTGTCGACTTGAACGGCATTCTCTCCCTTTGGTTTGTAGTCCGCTCGAACGCCGCTACTGCGCAACCACTTCCCAGTCTCTACCTTATCAATGCCTCTACACTGTTCATCAAGGATTTTGACTTGACAACTGGGTCCAGAATGTTCAGACTCCGAACCTTTGGCTCGCTTGACCGGCGCTTGAACAGGAGTGGGAGCCGTTCTCTTTCTAACAGTCCTACCTAACTCGAAGTCACTATCTTCGTCTGAAGAAGAGCCCTTCTCGTTCACACTGATCTGGGGATCGGAATCCCAGTCACTTTCGCCGTGATCTTCCTTATCAATCACTGCACTCGCGCAAGCACTGGCAGACTCAGAACATCCCTTGTCACTACCCTGGGAAACTTTATCGTGCCCCGTTCGGGCATAATGTCGTTTAAGGTATACGACCTTCTTGAAGTTCACTCCGCACGTCTTGCATGCGAGTCTCTTCAAGGCACACGTCATAATATGGTCTCGGAAGCTAACCGTAACCGGTACATCCTTTTTGCTTACTGAAAACGAGGTGCTAGTATTTGCGGTAGTCTTCGTTTTCGCCATGGTCCTCCTTTTTGATCGAGCAGGACTCATGCGCTTAGCACAAACGTCACAACCGCTCACATAGATTTTCACATCATGTCGAAGTCCAGGCCAGTAATATCGTTGTCTAATCTTTTCAAAATTTTTCTTAATACCAAGGTGTCCTGATGCCTTGATACCATGCATGTGTTTCAACACAACTCGCCTTTGTTTTAACGGAACGATGACCTGCCAATACACAATATTGGTCCCAAACACATCCCATTTCCGCACTTCTAAGTCATCTCTGACTTCGAGACGCTCCCATTGATTAAGTAGTGTCTTGAGGAAAAGACTGCATTTTGCAACGTCAGCATTATTTGGTCGTGCATTATCCAGGATCCACTGCTTCAGACGTGAAACATCTGCGTCAGCGTTCTGAGCTGAGACAATATCTAATATTATATCAGCATCATGGGGTTTCCTCTGTTTGATGATATTCACTGCAGGTTTTACATCTCGCGTGTCCGGACAGTTTTCACCACATTGTCTAAATTGCCTCCAATTTAGATCATCAGCATTGCCATGCAACCGACGTGGTCTATGCTCTATCTTAAAATCATATGACGCTGGTGTGCTACCCGCGCATCCTGAAGCTCCTTTGCTTTTAATAGAACACCTGTCTCCATTAATGAGTATCTGCTCTGACGCCAAGTCAATATGACACTGATACTGCTTGAAAAAGTCAAGACCTAACATGATTTCTCCATCAATGTCTGCTACTATCGTCGTGATTGGGTAGGTTTTCCCATTAATGCGTAGGTCTAGCGTGGTTTGACCTTTGATATTAAGCGGCGTTCCACAAGCCGCGAAAATGTCCTTGTCAAAATATTCGAGTTCGGTACACTTGCCACAAATCATACTCCAGGTCTGTGTTGACATCAGCGAAAGTGTAGCTCCTGTGTCTATAAGACAGCTTACAGCAGAACCATCGATGTGTGCTGTTACGAAGAATAAGCCGGCCCCATTGAAAGTGGATTTCTTAACTTCACCACCCTTGTCACCTGTACTTCGGTCCATTTTATGTGACGCATTCGTATTTGACCTTTGACTATTATTATACCTGGGAACATTAGTGCGCCTTGGGTTCCATCGAGGTGTTCGGAAGTTATTCCGTGGTCTATCTGAGCTCGTGTTCCTAGGTTGAAATGATCTCGGGGCACTATTACTTTGTCGTTTCCACTCACGAAACTCGTTTTGTAACTGTTGAATTGCAGACTGCAAGGACTTGAGGTCGTTCTGGTGTTTGATCTGGCTATCGCCCTCCGCAGTACTTGTTGTCAGCACCTGACTTGAGGCAGGGTGCTTTTGCTCAGCTTTGTAGTAGGCTTCCATTTCGACTGCATGACGCACAGCATCATTCAGACTCGATGGTCTAGCCTGTTTGGTGCGTATCCTCAACTCTACGCTATGTAGCGAATCTAAAAATTGCTCTTTTGCAAGGGTTTCTCTAACATCGGCTGGGGCAGTAGGGTAAGCCAAATTTGTCAGCCTTCTGATGTCCTGCGCTAGTTCTGACAAGTTTTCCGATGCACGCTGTTTTCGTTCTCGAAGCTGCACCCGGTACAATTCTGTTTGATTGGGCGGCTGAAACCTTTCTTGCAAAGCTATCACAAGCTCTGTATAGTCATTGCAGTGTTTGGACAAATTCCCAAATACACCCTGTGCCTGACCTCTCAACGATACGGCAAGGTACAGTCCCTTCTCTTTTTCAGTCCATCTGTTTAATTCTGAACAAGCATCGAAATGTGCTTTATAATCGGACCAGGACCCGGAACCATCATATGTCGCAGGTCTCATTATAGCGGTACGCTCCTTGCTCGGGGTCTCCGCCTGGGGTCGCGATGTACTCCGTCTTTTGGTCACATACTTCGGGGTATCTTCAGCATATTTCGGGTCTGGTGCTCGAGTGTGTTCTGAGAAACATGGGCTTGACGATTCTTGTTTCATACCTGTCCCTCGAGACAGTCTTTTGCGGTCGGTCGACCCTGTGTCCATGTTATCCATTTCTAGCTGTAGCCCGGAGATCTCACTTTCTAGTCTGAGTCTCTGGTTTTGCATTCGAAGTTGCTCTAGCTCTTCATACAACGCATCGAGCTCTCGGTCTCCGCCTGACGCCATACTGTTGCTGTTGGTAACGGATAACGGTCTGATATCCTGCTATCCCACCGCTGCCACCAAGTTTTGTAACGTGCCTTCGACCGAGCGTCGGTCTTTTTAGTATGGTTCAGACAATAACCCAAAGCACAATACAATAGTATAAAATTTTCCTCAAGCTACCTTGCTTTATGATTGGTTATTAATACAATAATTGGTTTGGAACAGTAAATCAAATGTAATCAAATGCTATATTCATATGACCTCGAACCCCACTATTTACGCTTATGACCTCGGGTCTATGTATGGAGACCTATGTCTCAGAATTATGTATGGAACCCTATGCCTCGGAGCTATGTATGGAGACCTATGTCCTCGAGACGTTGTATGGAGACCTATGACCTCGAGACTATGTATGGAAACCTATGTCTTCGGGTCTATGTATGGAGACCTATGTCTCGGAGCTATGTATGGACCCCTATGACCTCGAGACTATGTATGGAGACCTATGTCTCGGAACACTTCGTTATGACTCCGAGTCTGTGTGACTCGTTACCCTAGGTATGAAGCCTTGTAGTGTTGTGTGTAGGTATGTGACTTATATATCAACTATTAGCGACCCGGGCTGCTGAGGGGTAGGAATCCAACTTCAAGGCTCTCAGAACGTTTGAAGAGGATAGCCAATCTCTATGTGCCCAAAGTCCCTAATGTATGTTAATAATATAATTTAATTACCTAATTTCGCAATGTTAACTCGACGAAGTCGGCAGTACAACTGACTTTTCATAGAAGAAACGCGCGCTTTTATACTATCTGCTCATGCGGCGTTACTCGGACATTTCCATAGTGATACAGTTGAGATCTACGTAATAGTGGTTTGACTTAATTATAAAGCATAATAATGAGATTCTGGTCTTTATCAACAGAATAAACATTTATTAAACAAATGGATATAAAAACAACATACAACGACATACAACGATAAATTTCTAGGCATATTTTCAACAATGAATTAAACGTCAACAATGCTTACCGGAAATCAATGGACGCTTTTAATATATCAACTAAAAGGAACAATTTACCCAAAGAAAAATGAACGTAAGTAAAGAACGGTGGTAGGTTAAAAATCACCACATTTTTATATAATTATCGATATGTTCGAATCCAACTATGTTGTAAATATTATCAGCTTACACTTTGAATCATTTTTAATTGACTGTTTAGGTGAATCTGTACATTAATATGTTATTAAATCTAACATTATTTTAATTAGACGCTTGCACTAGGTTAAATATCACAACGCAATAGCTTCGGTCAAAATCATTGAGTTGTTTGGTGTCTCAATGACACACAGTCACGTTTGAAGCTCGTGTGATAAAGCTGATATTTTAAAACGGGGGGGGGGGGGTTGATTTTAAATTACGAGTGTAGATAGATAGATAGCGGTCCATGGAAACACCGAATTCCACTTTTCACCGAATTACAACCGAATTCCTCTTTTCACCGAATTACAATCGAACTACACATTAAAATGATCGTTTGTATCGATTAGATACGGGTTCTTCACATGACGCCAGGCTGTTACCGGATTCCACTTCCACTAATCACAGACCGACTGGCCGAGTTTCTATCAATTGTTTTGCGTTGTTTACAGTTTGCAGATTTTTCGACCACCTTTATTAGTTTCACGCGTCTTTAATCCACTATTCACAAGTTTTTGACACGATGTCTGATTGAATATAATAGATAATTGGCCAATAAAGAATTTCGATGTGTTTGATGATTGTCCTTGGAATGTTATAAAAGCCAAATTTTCCATGTTCCATAATTTTATAAATTGTAAAATTGCTGTACTAACATTAATCAGGGCCCTCACACTACTTTGGGGGAAGGGGTCCGCAGCCCTTAGGAGGGGGAATTTTCGCGGCGTTTCCCTTTTTGGGGGAATTTTTTACTTACTCTCTCATTATTTCATTTGTACATGTTTGCACTATATTCATTGCATTTTTCATAATTTAGTATGTTTGAAAAGATTAAATTGAAATAGAATTGAGATATAATAATCATGAGACACATCTTTCTATTTAAAAAAAAAAAGGGGGAAAAAAGTATACTTTTCAGGTGGGGGACTGCTGCCGTAATTCGGCGGCAGATTTGATAGATTGAGGGCCCTGTTAATTAGTGCTGCAACAATACGCCAAAAACCGTATTGCAATATATTGTCCGTTCAAAAACCAGTATTGCAATATATCACAATATATTGCTAACTTGTACCAAAATTATAACTTGCCAATTACCGGATAATCCCGTATATTCCAATTTGAAAGCAAATTCTGGTATATATTTACTATACATGTGCTCAAGAATAACAAGAAACACAAACATTCGCAAATTTTCTTAAGTATCAAATACATTTTGGCATTCGTTACTATTTAAAGATGTGATGAAATAACGTTCAACCGGGGCGTTTTTTCCACTGAACACGCGTAATTCACCTGACGTGATGTTCCCGTTTTTATACAACATAAAATACACCCATACTTTCCATGCCATGTTCTACATGTCTGTATTATTTTCGCGCGCTTTTTATCGAGACAAAGGATAAAGATCTTTTTATTTGACGCTAAAAAAAAAGTCGCATTAGCATTAAAATTTGGAAGCGTAATTCCGAAATTCCGAATACAAATTTAATAATGCTCAATTCAGAATCGAACAAAACATTTACAGCTGTGCGCAATTAATTCAACGATAATCTGTTCAAAAGCATCGAACGAATCCTCCGATGTAACAACGCTACTTCGTATAATACACTTTCAGAATGCTATTTTTACGGAATTTTTTTGTACACTGCTTTGTTTTGTTTACCTTGTTATCATTATTTCGAATGGCTTTTCTGGATGAAATTTGAATGCATTTTTGTAAAATGTTTGTACCGGTATGATGAAAGTCGTATCGCAATACAATATGCGGATTGCGTATTGCGATATATACCGATAAACCGGTATATTGTTGCAGCACTACTGTTAATGAATCATTTAATGGCAAATACTTATATACGGAGTATACGGTCCAGATTTGCGGACCATAAAGAACATGTCTGACTTAATATTGACTGCGTGTTCCACGTCTTTCAATATTGTATCAATAAATTTATTAAAATATATAATGTAATGTATCTGTAATGACATTAATGACAAAATACTTGTTAAAATTTGAACATTGGCGGATTATACGGATCAAGTGTCATAGCAAGAATATACGATATTGTCAAAAATGTATGAATTAATATAAAATGTGTATAAACTTATTATACATATATTTCGATATATATTAAAATAAAAGTTAAGAACAACACCTGTAATGCGAAATAAGCCAGATATAAAATCTGAATTTAAAATGTCAGTACAATAGAATGTCAGTACAATAGAATTCGCCAGCGTGTATATCATGCATGTACGATATGAATCTAAATTAAGGTTTACGGATTTTTTAAATTTCCTTTCAGCGGCTATTTTCTTTTTGCTGTATTCAGAGCTCCAGATAAGGATTTGTGAAATTAGTAACGGTACTGCCACTGGCAGAAAGACAAGGAGTAACGCTTAAAATCAATTAGTACCTGTACTGCCATATCCAAAAATACAGGTAGTACTGTACTACCCGTGTTCTTGGATATTGAAGGGTGTATAACTGACTTTACAGAAACATTTGCAGCAATTATAATGAATATATGTAGCTTCATAAACAGTTATTGTATTAGGTTTTCCATTCTGAATTATAATGCAAATACAGCTACACATTAAAACTCATGACTAATACTATTTCTTCATTTTTCTTGACAAGAAAACACAAGCCAACTAGTAATCTAAGTGAATGAACACTTATTTCACTGTCTCATCCGTTTTCCATCGTGTTTTCTAACGTTTTAAGCCACCGATGCAATCAAATCGTTTAATATCGGGGCAATAATGTCTTTTTCTGGGTTTACCGATTTAATGTCAGGATGGTAAGACGAAACCGTATGTAGTCATTATATGACAACAAAGTGTTGTTTTGAACCGCTTTCGGTTAAGCCGGCATTCCATTGCTCGCAGACATATTGTTTTTGACGGAAATACAAGTTACAGGAAATCACGCGACAGAAAATACAATACGATATGAACCCAGTCTACAACTTTTCGGTAATTTATATTAACAAAAAGCGCCGTAAGGTTAGAGACCAACAAATCCCGCCGCGCTGACGCAGACGTATCGGTACGGCCAGATTTTTTTCATAAATGCGTAAAATGGATATTTAAGTCGTTATTGTACGTCCAGTTTATGAAACTAAATGCGTAAATCTTCATGAAAAAGGCGTATTTACGGCTGTACGGCCCTTATCTGGAGTTCTGTGTATTTTATGAAATTCGTCTTCAGTGTTCAATTTTCATGCCTATTCAGTGTTTTGGTAACATATATTTATCAATACATTACAATTAAACACTTATAAAAATCGTATAATCTTGCTTTAATAAGGCCGTCCTTAAAAATAGTTTGTTTGGCATAACCCGACCCAGGTAAATTTGGGTGGGTAGGTAGGTAGGAATTTAATTTTTTTTAGTAATTGTTTTTTTCTGACATTGAACTCCGACATAAACCAAACTGAAAGGTAATTATCAAATTAAGCTCCAAGTCTACTGCCTCATGAAAGGAAATTGGTAAAGATTTTTCTGCACCGTCTGTATCACCGCACGTGAATTCGTAAGTCTATTTTTTCTATAAAGAACTTCGAAAATATAATATAATCGACGAAAAAAACTTTATCCGAAAACGACAGTCCGAAAAAGTGTACGCATTTTGCACATGAAATAAAATGTGCATATCGTTTGACTACAGAAAATGAAAACAAGTAACCTAGCAAATACGTAATTATATACTATTTGGTTGACATATTACTTTACAATAGCATAATTGTGAGTAAAATACAACAAGGTAATTATAACATTTTAATCTTAATCAAGAACAGAAACTTGGGAAAGGTGCAACATCTGCGACATGTAACTAATTTTTTAATAATCATCCTTTAATTCAGATCGTTAGTCGGTAGAAATTTGTGAAGTGATCAGCTTATAAATAATTTATTGAGTTTTACGCTTCTTTTCATTTGCTTTTTTTATACGACTTTTGCCATCGGCCGTTATATTGTAGGCAGACGACAATATCAACTGTTTATTTCATTATCTGCGCATGAATGACCCAATATTGTATATTAGCGAACTCAATGTTGATTGGCCAGCTACCATATGCTTTTCAAATTGTTCATGGAAACAAAGAAAAAAATAGATTAAAAAAAACACTGGATTAAAATGGCGGATGTTTTTAATGAAATTTAACGAGCTTTAAGCATATTCGCAAATTATATTTTTTAAGCCAAATTCGCTATATACTTTCCCAAATGGCGAAGACAGCGCAAGCCCTGTAATAGTATGCATTTATTTCAATAACAACACGTTCGCAATGCTCGCGCTGTCGTTCGCCATTTGAGTCATTTGCGAAACTATTGGGATTTTGGCTCAAGAAAAATCGAAAATGCGAAAATATAGTAAAATTTCGTTGAAAACATCCGCCGTTTTAATCCGGACTGGTATTCTATATTTGTCTCTTTGTTTCAATGAAAGTGTTAGCAATTCGAACAGTTAACGAAACCCGGTCTGTACCCGATTAAACATTGTTTGACCTTATTGTTAATGAAGTGCACATGGTAGCTGGCCAATCAGCATTGAGCTTGCTTCCACATGACATGACGTTGTCGAATGAAACGTGAGAACGGGTGGAGCTATCGGATAATATTGGGTCATTCATGCGCAGATGTTGAATAATTTGAATACACATTTAATTTCGCCGTCTGCCTCCAAAATAGCGACCGGTCGGATGTCGTATAAAGAGATAAGCAAATGAAACAAAATACAAATTTCCCAATTGCTGTCCTTAAATTTCCAATTGTAGGTAAAAAAAAAAAATATTTATTTTTTTTTATATTTTTTTTTAAGCATTATTTTGTTAGTTTCCCTTTGCAGCTCTATAGCTTGAACCTAGGTATATATAATATTGACAGCTTGAAAACACTTCGTCTACTGAATGTAATAACTAGGGTAACTGACATTTTGTGAATTGTTCAGGACAGCATATTTTCAGACAAATTACCAAAATACAGTAAGAGCACTTACGTTATTTTTTGCGCTCAAAATATTTCAGTGTTGAAATTATGGTAACTGCTCCTTTCTTAATTTTTTTATTGTTTTAAAAAAGGCATATCAATTTGGAGTTTTGTTTAGTTTTTCAAGTGTTATTATAATACTAATCAGAAAATTTAAATACGGAAAAATGTTTATTATTTTAATAAAACATTTTTTTGCTTCTCCTGAAAATTGAACAAAATGTCAGTTACGCTACTTTTTACATTCAGAAAATGACATGTGTTTGTTAAGTCAATTTCGAAAATTTGATAAAAACATTATTTTTACCAATAAGGTCGACTTAATATTTTAACAGTTGATGTATGTCACCTAAATAAACACAAAAATCGAAAAAAGTAAAAATGTATAAAAATGTCAGTTACATGACTTATTACATTCAGTAGGCGACTTGGTTATCAATTTTTAAGTATTTGGGAGCAAAAAATCAAATACACCAACTTCCCAATTTGAGGTTTTCACGACTCGCTTTTTCCCAATTTTGAGGTTTTCACTACTCGATTTTTCCCAATTTGACCGGTACGGGTACTTTTCCCAATTGGACAAGGATAATCGCTGCACCCATATCCCTGACAGTTTTTTTTTGTCTTTTTAAATGCATCGTATAAAACAAAACAGTGTTCGCACCTAGCTGTATGATACCGCACCTGGAGGAGTGATAATTGCATTTTTGATTATGCAATTAAAAGTTTGAAGCCAAGGAGAACTCATAACTGATTGTAATGTAATCGTCGTATTTTTCCGAGTCTCTCGATTCCCCGATACATACGTTTCAACTGTCTTAATCACATACATGCAACTTCTTCCGTCTTTATCCATTACTCGATATTCCTGCATATGCCCGATTTCCATTTTAAAAGCGAATTCTGGTAAATATTGACAATAAGAGTCCCAAAGAATGTCATACACAAACGTTCGAAATTATCAAATGAATTTCGGCATATGTTTATATTTAAAGATTTGATGAAATAAGCGCCCAATCAGATCAGTTGTATTGTACATGCGTAAATCACCTGACACTGTTTGCACGTGTTGTGTACAGCTATTTTCGGTTACAAATTCTATCCACAAATACATAGTGCAAATGAATTAAATTAATTTCTTTGTTCTGATAAAAAGCGCGCGTTAATTGACGTGTTTTAATTATTTGTAAATGAATATTTCATAGTGGGTAAAACA
The DNA here is from genome assembly GCF_020536995.1 of Dreissena polymorpha. Taxonomy (NCBI): domain Eukaryota; kingdom Metazoa; phylum Mollusca; class Bivalvia; order Myida; family Dreissenidae; genus Dreissena; species Dreissena polymorpha. The sequence goes on from NC_068363.1 coordinate 28,120,094, forward strand.
TTGATATCATTAATTTTAATTTCCATTAAAAATTTCGTTGTGAATTTCAACTTAATTACCGGGTACCTCGCGAAATACTTGGCGTTGACATTTCCTCTAAATACAATATAATTAAAACACACTGTATTGTTACCGTTACGCTGTTTCAGTTCCTTCGTTATTGAAACAATTATTGCATTGTATACTGACTACACACAAATGTCGTGAACAGTTCATAATATTCTTAAACGACCAATAAACAAATTAATTTAAGTTTAGATTTAATGCAACATGTACACGTCATTTTCTGGGAATCGAGAAAGGGAGTTAATATTGTGAAAATAAACCAATATCTGTTTATTGAAATTGTCAAACTTATATATATATATATAAATATATATATATATTGGCAATTCTGATGAAAATAAATATCGTTATTTTAAATGTTTTATGCAAGTCTGTTTCCGAGTGCATATATGGGAATTAAATGTGTGAGCTACTTCAATATGTTAACAGCTATACAATCATTGTTTTGACAGACAACACGTGCTTATCTTAAGTTTGTTTTTGGTAATACACAGGATATTGGATGTTCGGGGCTTGTTTGGATAATAAAACAAAGACGCAGTCGGCGGTTTTCAGTAGAACTTTTGTACTTACCAACTAAATCGATAGTGCACATGCTTATCTAACATTTAGGGATCATTAACACGGGTCCTAGCAACTTCCACGGACCATAATACACAGCCCAATGGTTTCTTTCAGTAGCACGTGGTCTGAAACTAACAAGTTCGAGTAATAAAGCACAGAGATTATGATCTGAAAAATTGCACGAGGTCTGAAATGAAACAGAACGCCACCAAATCAAATGATTCACCGCCTAATTTTAAGTGTACAGTAACAAACTATGTTTGAAACATTTAAAATAACGATAATTCCGAATGATCACGGCTTCCATTTTCAAAAGTATATGCCGTTCAACATTGCTCGAGAAATAGTAAAGACAAACGTTTACTATTGTTCCATCAAATGGATTTTACACGCTACTATTTTATTAAATAGATCTAGCAGCCCAATCAGGATTGGAGACGCGTACATCATCTGAAGCAATGTGTAAATTTAAATTTAGATGCACATGTAAAATTCAATTTTCTAAAAATCGGGACGAAGTGAAAGTATTCATTTTACAAATAAACCATTTGATTTTATTCAAATGGTCGACATTTTTTATATTTGTGTCGTCTGTGTATTTTAGCAAGTTTTATGCAAATATATATTGTTTATTTCAACGTTTAAAGCAAGTCTCATTTCCGAGATTAAACTATGTAAATTTCTTCGATATGGTTAGTGGTTACTGACCTACTAAATCATTGACAGATGACATCCGATGATAATTGTATGAAGTATGCAGAGAAGCTGACGAAATGTTAAAACAATCGCGTAGAAGTAAAAATATCAGGTTATAATCTGTACCTGTTTCTTTTATCCGCGAATTATCGCCGAGTGCCTCAGCATGATTCAGAGTCATGAATACTCGTTGTGGCTGCGGAGAAATTTCGAGAACAAAAGAATCTGTAGCCGCGAACTTTGTTGGTTTGGCGTGAGCCGTACTGTACAATTGTTATTTCAACAAATAAAGATATTGTTTGGAAATCAGGATTCGACATTCAGCAAGTACGGTGTTTACTTTCATATTGGAATACATTTTTGCGATATAATGTGATCGTCAATAATAATGACATTAGTTAATAAGTTGAAATTTAAATATAGTAGTCAACGCCAACCACTGCGATTCGCAGCGTTTTGCGATTATTCAACAGCTGATGTTTATCGCGAGATGGTCGCAGTGAAATCACGGCGGAATCATTACGAATCACCCGTAGAGTGTTATCACGGTGAATCACCGCGATTTGCGGCGAATCATCGCAATTTGCCACGTTGGCCCAAACGCGGTGATCGGTGATTTAGGCAAAAATCGCGGGCCGCGTAGTGTACATTTACCCGATAAGTTCACGAATGTGTAATTTGGTAATCTATATTCCCTTTTTAAACTAATTCCGACATGTTTAGCAATTGAAAACATTGTGATAAAGGGTAACTCTATTACATTTAAGTTCATTAAATATTTTTGTGTACGTGTTCATTTACATTTCCCTCTTTTATTTCATATAATGTGTATGCTTTTGTTGATGATGATGCTTAATTCATTTATAATAAAGTATGTAATATTATTAATATCCATTTGCTTTTTACTAATATTGCTTCTTCCGTTAGTCCATTTATAACTTTCAACTACCTGAATTACACCTTCAAATCGCACACCCAACTGAATGTTTAATTCGTTTCTTGGGTAAATATGGGAGTGGACTGGACTTCGGTGAAAGTGTAATTCGGTCCTCAATTAAATATAAAATGTGTAATTCGGTAATTACTTAGCAATTCTTTATCATCTTTAGGCTTTTATCAAATTAAAATCGAAATGTTGAGCATTTTTATCATTGTGATAAAAGAATAAATTAAATATTTTAAGTGGAATTTGGTTTTAAGATATGGGCTCATTTCACCTTTTCCAACTGTCGTCTTAAAAGATTAAAAGCTGAAACATAACACAATTAACAAAACTATGACGCAACCCTAAAACATGTAGTTTACTATTAAGTAAAAAATCAGCATGTCAGTTAATTTTGGTTGAAGTATAGTGTAATTCGGTAATGATATTCGGTACTCAGTTGTAATTCGGTGAAAAGTGGAATTCGATTGTAATTCGGTGAAAAGTGGAATTCGGTGTTTCCATGCACCCGATAGATAGATAGATAGATAGCTAGATAGAAAGATAGATGGATTAGATGGATTAGATGGATAGATAGATAGATAGATAGATAGATAGATAGATAGATAGATAGATAGATAGATAGATAGATAGATAGATATATAGATAGATAGATAGATAGATAGATAGATAGATAGATAGATAGATAGATAGATAGATAGATAGATAGATAGATAGATAGATAGATAGATAGATAGATAGATAGATAGATAGATAGATAGATAGATAGATAGATAGATAGATAGATAGATAGATAGATAGATAGATAGATAGATAGATAGATAGATAGATAGATAGATAGATAGATAGATAGATAGATAGATAGATAGATAGATAGATAGATAGATAGATAGATAGATAGATAGATAGATAGATAGATAGATAGATAGATAGATAGATAGATAGATAGATAGATAGTGATATTTAAACCCAAGCCAGCAATAACGACAACATAAAATTATATTAACACGTAGATTCTTTATAATCAATTATTTTGTGATAATATAATGTTTATTTTCTAATAATGCCGCTGGCTCAGTGGTGTGTGTTGTAAATGTCAAATTGATAGTGGTTTTGGTCGCCATTTATGTGCATTTAATAAATACATCCATATGTTGAATTAAAAATAATTTGTAATCAAATTATGTGATCAAATCAACACGTAGCTTTATTTACATCACATATTGAAATATAATGTATGTTTATGACAAATCTGCCAATCTTGTGTCATTTATTAGCACAAACTTTTTGTTTAACTAAAAATTAACAATTAAACCCCAGCCAGCAATAGCGACAATATTGAAAGTAAATTAAAACGTAGCTTTTTTAATATTCGATTCTTTTGTGATACTATAATAGCCTTTTCTTATGTCACAACACGATTTTTATTGGTAATATACATGTTTAAACAAACGAATCTTGATTACGAGGTAATACAAAAAGAGATTTTCACGTAATCATAAATATGTACACTTCTCCGAAGTATACGAAACAACATGTTAGTCTCAGCTTGGTTTGAACGTGATCATTTTCAATTGACGAATCCGGTTTCCACAATGAAGAGTAAAGGATACTTGGCAGTAATCGAAATATCTACAATACTCTGAAGTATACAATCAAGCGAACGATGGTCGCCTTAACTGAAGATATTTATTTTTCCAATAATGCGCATGCTCAGTGTTGTGTGTAGTAAGTGTCAAATTGATAGTGGTTCTGATCGCGATTTGCGCGCATTTAAATAAATACAGCCATATGTTGAATTAAAACAAGTATGTAATCGAATTATGTGATCAACCCTACATACTCACGTAGCTTTATTAACTTCACATATTGAAATATAATATATGTTTATGACAAGTCTGCCAATCTTGTGTCGTTGATTAGCACGAACTTTTGGATTAACTAAAAAAAAAAATTAAAAACTGAAAATGTGAACTGCAAAACAATATTTTACCTATTAATGATATGGTCTCCAATATTAAAACTAATTACAAATATTGCATACATAATCTGACAGGCAATAGCATCACCAATATCGACACTTTCACATGCTTTATGTACGTTATGTACGTTTTAGTCACGAGGCGTAAACATGAAGTAGATTACTTCAGTACTTATAGTATCTCGTTCTTGCAACTAGCTGTTAAAGAGGCAATTGCATTCGTTTGTATGTATTTTGGTGAACTTGGTGAGGTCCAACAGCACCACTCTGATACCAAATTCAGCATAAACTGAACATGGGGAACTTTCATATAATAAACCAATGAAAATATATCGTAAGAAATTGTACAATATGTGATGTATTCGACGAGCCTTTTGCTGTTTTAACATCAATAAATTGGAAAACCACACTATATGGCTTGGGCATGAACTATACAAGTGTGATTGTAATTTTCATTTCCAAATTCTAATGAAATCACACGATTCAAATCAAGTATGATATAGAAAAGAAAAAAGGAAAAACAAGTTGAATGTGGAGTGCTAGGGTACTATTTACATATGCCCGAAAACATGCATGATTTTTTAAGAATCGACTCAATTTTACATTAGAATTAGACATTTGATTTTAGGTTATGAATAGATGTATGCTTTTAGCTATGCTATACAAATTAGTTGTGTAACACCCTTGCTAGTTTTAGCATTTACATGTCAATACATGAAAATTAAGTAAACATTTCTTGTTATCAGTTAGGTATTTTGAAAACTCGCAAGCTAATATGCATCTGAGTCCCAAACCAGTTTCTCCTATAAAAACTGCATATAGACAAATACTCAGTCATCTTGAATCGTATCATGACCTGAGCTGACCTACATTGATCACACATTTTAACTCCCTTCAGAGATCCCGTTTTCATCTAATACTTACATGTATGCCAATCATCCAACGTGTACCAGGACAACCGAATTCAACTTAAAAAAACGAAGCATGTTAATATAATTTTCACTTTAATATAATGAAATGTTGTACATAAACTTAGTTATAATGTTTGATGTAATATGTTATTATTAGAACATTACACCATAATACGTTTAACATATTTATTATATATATCTTGCTAAGTCAAAAATTTACATAGAAATGAGCTGTACAGTGATTATTTTTAAGTATTTAAAATTTTGAAATTTGGAAACGAATTAAGAAATGTGAAACTTTGTTTCATTACGAATTAATAATTATGTTATATGTAAACGCAGCTTTGTTTGACTGGCGCATTTCATAAGTAGCACATGTTATTTAGTATAGTTTATATTATAAGTTGTTAAATACCCATGATAACTATAACGGTACCATATAAAACTAACATCCGATAAAAATGAAGAGTTTAATTAATTTAGAAAACTGCTTTTTACATTAAACGCGGACTTAAACAAACTATTCAATATTTTCTTACGGAAACACTGGAATATCTAAACATTAAACGGTGATCTCAGTAGAATAGGACGGCAGATATATGTCAGTGTCGTTGAAAATGAATATTTTATGAAAAAATGAATACAATAAACATATAAACATATTTCCCAGCGGCAAGGGTACTTCAACGAATTAAAGTTACATTAATCATTAATAGATGTACGCGCTGACAAACAAGCATTTACATCTAAAAGCATTTACACTATTAATGACGCCATTGTGAGCCTCTTCTTCGTATCTTGGCATGTTAAATTAATATACTTAAGTAAGTTCGAATAAAGAATGTGACAACCAGTAATTTTGTTTTATGTATATATATAGGTCTTACTATGTAGCAATGATCTACGATTTTCATTGACATTGACATTGACTCATTGCTACACCACAAGCGGAAATTAAAGTCACTCCAATTTCAAGTGTGTAATGAACAGTCCTTCCATAATAATATTCACATTAAACCAGTTTGAACATATTACACAGACGTGAGTGCGTATTGTTGCTGTTGAGAAATCGTCGGTGATGCGGGAGTGTGGACACGCATGTGAGTTTGTTTCAATCGCTTGATAATATTCATTAACACATTTAACAATTCTTTTCGAACAATGAAGTCGTTAAGTAAACAATAGTCTGAAATTAGCTTGTTGAATTTGTTGTATATCGGTGTTGAAGTATATTGCTAAAAGGTTCGCAATATTCAAAATACTTTCTTGTTAACATTGATTGTGTGTCGTGCAGTTGAGGTATATCATGTCTAAAACACAGTTTGAGAGTTCGGGTATGGTTTTGCTCTTTTCAGATATACATGCATTAATTTTGCTACAGGTCAGTGTAATTGAAAGGTGTACTGGTCGTAAAATGCATGAACATAATGTGTCGAGGTTCAAATCATAGTTCAAGCGTCGTGTTCAGTGTATTACTGCGTTAATAATTTTACTACTATTACTTTTACTACTACTAATTCTACTTCTACTACTACTACTAATACTATTACTACTACTACTACTACTACTACTACTACTACTACTACTACTACTACTACTACTACTACTACTACTACTACTACTACTACTTCTACTACTACTACTACTACTACTACTACTACTACTACTACTACTACTACTACTACTACTACTACTACTACTACTACTACTACTTCTACTACTTCTACTACTACTACTACTGCAACTGCTACTACTACTACTACTGCTGCTGCTATTATTACTAATACTACTTCTGATACCACTGCTGTAACTTCTTCTTCTTCTACTACCACAACTACTGCTGTTGCTGCTGCTACTTCTAATTCTTCTACTACAACTACAAACTTCTACTTCTACTACTACTACTACTACTAATACTAAAAATAATAATAATAATATTAATATTCATACTTCTACTACTTCTTCTACGACTACGACTACTACTACCACTACTTCTTCGACTACTAATACTACTACTAATAATACTATTTTAACTCCGCCTTTCCCCTACACATGCGCAGTACAAGCAAAATGTTGCATTCTCAACTCCGCCATTTTACCCGTACGCATACTGTCATCCTTTTTTAGCCTTAACAATCCTAAACAATCCGTGTGTATTCCCCAATATCCATAACATCCCTTATCCAACCCTTATTTGAGGAATAAAATCCCTAAAACCAAATCAAGTATGGCTTTTGAGAACTTATTCAATCGAAATCCTAAATGAAAGTTAAGTATCAATGTTAGAGCAAGTCTGCTTGCAAATACGTTTAAATTTCTATTAAAATGGTTTCATACAAATTTGACAGGCGTTCTTGAACTAAACATTTCTCGATAAAATGTGGAATGCATGCAATTGATTTGTATTGTGTCAAGTGTGTTTTTATATTTAAATAAAAAAATTCCAACAGTACTGTGTGACGATATAGACTTCTTTGCCTTGCTTCAAATGTTCTTTTGTTGACTAGTATTGTGTAAAACCAAAACGTATTATTGTATTATTGTTTCTTATAAGCATCAACTCTTAAAACGGACAACTTTGCATCAGTTTGTGTATTTAAATTCCGCCAGTCGTACATTTGATTTCTTAAAGAAATCAGTTATATGACGTTATCAATTGATGTGCATAAGTAACGAGCACGCATTTTTTGCTACACACACGTGTGTTGTTAAATATATTGATCTACTACTTTAGTTTATTACTACTTTTCGCAGTAATTGATACAATTGTTTTGTATAATCGTATCAAACTGTACCTTTTGCACATTTTTGAAGTCGATGTAGAATGTAGTTTTGTTTTGTATTCATCTTTTTGTGGACATGACTTGTTTAAACTCAGTGTCGATTCACTTATTTATGACCTACTAGGATTTAGGATGCAATTTTCTAAATACAATCATCACTCTACCCTTGCTTTCTTTCTCATGTATGACGTTTTTTTAAAGTATGGCTCCTATTCAACAAAGTCGCATGCTAACTTATAGAACGTGTATTAAGATTAAGGGAATACATGGGTATCTATACTCTAAAATTGTGTTCCATATTAGAATTTACATTTTCCAAAACTGTTACTTTAAACTATAAAGGTCTTATAGGATTGTTCTGTGTATCACTAATAAACATAACGAAGATCATGTTTTCAAACATGTGTTTAACAACGACATACGCTTAATATATGGGCCTACACACATATTTCAAGTCTTCTCGAATATGCAAATAAATTAATGAATACGAGTTCAATATGTATATGGTCTATGCCTGTTGCGTTTGAGTGTAGCTTTACAGTTATTGTATTATGCATTTTTAAATCGAAACCAACTCGTGTATTCACAATTAACTTGACCGATCGGTCAAGCATCCCAACAACAAGCTCACGCAATCGCTTCCTTACACAATTACTTGTTTACCTAGTCATTTAAATATTCAATCATATTATTTTATTCAATGCTTATCTTAGCTTTTCAATAATTCAGTCACCAATCTTTTACTTCTTCAGTCATTGTCTCATTCACGCAATTATTAAAACACTCATTATGCAACTTCACGTTTCACACTCAATATAAGGCAAACAATGAATATGTTTTACTCTCGTTCAGAAAGTCATTCATGATGCATTTCTTCAAGCACTCCTACATTCAGACTTTCATTTGTTTCCGCGTATCATTTAACAATTGATTTATGTAAGCTAACAAAAAAATTATTTAAAAAATCAAATTGTCCTTACATTCATACGTATTCAATAGCCTGGATTCGTTGTATAAATAGTATGGGGCTGGCCTTTGATTTCATGGGGATGTAACTGCATGTAGATGGACACTGCCATTAATAATCAAGTGATTTCTAATAAAGTGTTTGCTATAACGTGTTTCTTATGTGTCAACGTGACTTATCAGTGACAAGGTGGTTGATATGCAACGCGGGGAACTTCATCTTTGACACAAACTGAATCGTAATTTTAAAATATAATTGGGACATGATTGTATATATAATAACTTATAATGCCCTTTATAAGAATCACTTTTTCTCATACTTTGACCCATACGTTTGTTTGTCTGTATATCATTCCTGAAACTTGTCCAGATTTTAACTGATATTGATACATAGCAGAGTCTAAGAACAAATGTTCACCTATATTTTTGTCATATGCAAGAACTATATGGCTTCAAGGTCAATGTCATACTTAGAGGTCAAAGGTCAGAAATACATAACTTATATGTCACAGTTTTAGAATCCGGCTCAAAATCTTGAACATACAAATAAACGTTTTCAAACAATGAAACTTATATCCTATGTACGATTATGCTTTTTGCACAAAACGCAAATTGTTACCTAAAAGAATAAGGTCAAACTCAGTTTTGGGTCGTGTGAAAGAAATTATTGCTCAAATAGGTATTGTCCGTTCTATAACTTAACTACTCATTTAAGATAACCAGTCCACTAGTTATTTGAACAGATGATTATGTATATGAGTCGGTTCAATAAACGTATGATTATCGTAGCGGTTCATAGTAAAAGGCAAAATATAATATAACAATAGTTGATTTTTAAAAGTTTGTTATTGATGAATTTCGAAATAAGATGGCAAAAAACGAGGCTAACCACATTGCTACATTGAAAGTCATACCTTAATATAAATATAAAATACATCATTGATTGTTAAGCCCTTGTCATTTATTTAAAAGAAAATGCCGAGTATCTGCTTCATAGAGAATCATCTAAGAAATAAATGCGTGATGTGCAATAAGCTGTATCAATTAGCTGTTTGATTACTATAATAAAGGTCTCAATAATTGGTTCTCAAAAATTGTAAATTAAAAAATCATCTGTTGTCATTGTCAAATAGATTTTGTAACGTTCTTAATGAATATCAATTCATTTGCTGTTCTCCGATAAAATGTCAAATACAGATCCATTATGTACTAAATTTACATTTTGATATGAACTGCGCAAGTTTAACCTGTAAGCAGTCGTTCAATTTATTAACTCTGTGGTGAAAAAACTAATGATGTACTTACTCTGCTATAAAAGCTAACAAGGTATAGGTATTTCCTGCGTATGAACAGTCATAAATGTACATCGATTTATCAAATAAACTTCAATGTAAGCCATTTTTATCATCGTACGTTTTGAACTAGTAAGTCCGGATTGCACGAGTGACAAGATACAATTGTGGATCGTTGTTCTAGATAACGTGAAATCTATCGGGGAGTAATAGTGTCCTTCAACTGCTAGTGGTGATGATAGACTGGCTGCTGAATAAAGTGGTTTGTAAGCAGTTACTTCGTTTTCATGACGTTGTTTTTGTACACCATACATATAGGATGATCAGTCAAACATTAAGTTTTCAGCCTTTAAGTACACTGAACAAGTTTAAATAAAACGTTACTTTTTATATAAGCACAATGTATAGAAGTGCACTATTCCATTTTTATAATAACATGTTCATCATGAGAAAATGATAATATTCAATTTATAGCGGTTGTTGTGATATGATGTGAAGAGAAGTCGTTGCCAACTTTTCAATTAACATTTTTTTCCATGTATCTAGACAGAAACATGTTTTGTAATTATGTGACATTGTATATTGTCATTCCATGCGAGATCGCATGAAATACCCATACCAATGCTAATACGACCCTAAATGCACTAAACGGTAAGCTTTTAATGCGCATAATTTTAGGTCATTCCGCGCAAGATAATTTCTTAAAGATATTTCCCTTTGAATAATGATTTTTTGCGCGTCAGATCTCAGACCCTAATGATCGTATTTTGATATAAACTTTGATGACGGTTTGATAGGGTAAACTGCATGTTTCGCTAAAAAGAGTATTCAACAAAAGATGCAACATTTATTTAAAAATTGATCAGTTATACTCAACAAGGTAATGAGCTTAGCCTTTTGCTTACCCTAACACAATATGGAGATTTTGTAAGCACACGTCTTTCGTTGCGAGTCGTCCGTCGTGCGTCATCACTATTGAACTTTTTAGAGACAATGTGTATAGCTGAATCTCTATTAAAATCGCAAATAGGCAATTTGAAATAATGGCAACAATGATGGGCGGAAGTTTGTCTTAACGCTATTGAAATCTTCATGCAACCTGATTAGCGCATTTGTTCTAACGATATATCGGCCGAGTTCATACTATTCCGGACGGAGGATTAATGACCAAAGGTGGAGTGGCAGTTCTCCTTATATGGCTAATATGAAAACTTGCAAACACTCTAGAATTTATATGTCGGATCGCATGCTTACGCAACTTGCTTGGATAATGTTTTAAATAATATGTTTACAGGGCTCATAAATGACTCTGGTTTGTTGAAAAACGCGTCTGCTAGGAATGTATGTGAACCAATACATTTTGGAGAAAATCATTATGATAAAGAAAATATTAATATAAGTAAGCAAACGATGTTTCAATGGGTTTATGTTGTTATTTACACTAGTCAATATGAATCTTAGCAAAAGGTATATCACTTAATACTCACACAATTACACATGCTTTCTATGTCCTTGGGCATGCCTTAAACCATATAATGGCATACACTAAGCTGCAATTAGTTAAATCAGATTAACTTTCCTTAACTAAGGCCTTTCTGAAAATACTGAATGACTTTGTATGATAGTCGTTTGTTTTGTTGATAAAGAGAATCAAATAATTCCCCAAATGCTTTCTCCGTATGATGTCACTCCACTTCATACGATCTGCACCTCCATTTACTCAAACGACCATAATTTTATCAGTATCTATGATTTTTACAGAAACTTGGATATTTTGGATATTTTCTTTCTCAACTTCATTGATGGCTTCAGTATAAACACTAGCTTCCAGCACTTTGAAGGCCAACATCAATATTTTCTGCAATACCGAATTGATGGTTCCGCACCTCTGGTGTGTTTAAAAGGGCTACTACTGTGGTCATTGTTTCGTATTCCATTAGCACTGATCTTCCCAGGCTTATTCCTACTAACGGTCCCTACTAGTAACCTCCTGCTCTGTCCGACCCGCACATATACCAACCCACTACTTAAATGGTTATGGTTGTTACTGAGTCCACAATTGAACATCATGTCATTATGCATATAAGAGACTATGTGAGTTATTTGTGAATATGCTGTCAAATGTTCATTGAAAAGGTAATTAGTAGGTTTACTTCACAGTGTTAAATTACATTGACAGAGGGGCAATACCTATGTATTAACAACATGTATTCAAAAATGTAAGTTATTTACTATATATCATTTGTGTTGATACCCTGGTGCACAACACACTTTGGAGTTTACCATAAATGATTTTTGATCGTCACACATCTAGGCTAGAACATTAAGTACATATTTTGCGAAAAAAAGCACGTTTGAATATCTAGCTGTATCTATGAAATTGTGCAGCTTTTGGTATCATTATTAATTTCTACGAAAAAACATGCAGACAATGTTTATGCAAAAACTTCTATATACACTCGTTCGGCATCGTCAATATGATACATTAATCAGTGATGTCCTAATACTTATGCATATGAATTTGTATTGGGAGATAGCATAAGGAACCGATTTTGATTCCTGTGCTCCGTTCTGTCAATTCAAAATGTATTGTCTTGAAATCGCTGTGTTGTATTATGGTATTGTGGGCGTCTGTATAAGTCCGAGTCGAAATATCGAATACAATGTTAAGTAAGCATTAACATTATCTCCGTTATGTTAAAATATGGCGTCTTTAATAGTGATACCTTACTATATATGTACCACTATTCGCAATATAGATACAAACTTCTTTTTCATCAATATCATCCAAACAAAAGGGTAATATAAGTCCTATATTATATATCTATTTAGCACAGAAATATTAAACATCTATTTAGCACAGGCATATTGTTTAAGTTAAACATAGTGATGTTTGGTGATATATATATATATATATTTATTGTATATTTATGGCGCCACAGGGAAGGGCGGCTACTTGTATCGTAAGTGTAATGTATCATATGGTATTTATAGAGAATACATAACGCATTCTGCATATTACTATTTTACAAGGTAACGATAGGTAATTGGGCGTGATGAATTTTATTGCATGTGTCAGGGGTAAGATATGATTATTGTCTAAATTGTATATTATGTTTTTTATGTAGATAATAAAAGTGTCGATACAAATGTGTATTCATGTTCATGTAAATTATAATTCAGTGTATTTACGCATACCGCTTTAACGTTTACCGTTAATATCTTCCTTAAGTTAATGTATTTCATTGGTTAATCATGGTTATGTGTACTTTCAGATTTATTTTTAAACGTAGTTTTGCATGTTATCTTGTCGATCTGGTTCAACATGTTTTGCATAATTGAACAACACCTTGATACAAATGACTAGTATATATGTTAGCGGCGGTCTGGATCAATAGTACGCAAGTCACCTCATGAGAAATGCGTTGCTGAATAGCAGTTTATTATAAATAGCTGTACCATTACATATGTATGTTTGCTTATACTTTGTCGGTGATATACTTTTGAAATGTTGTGGTTATTCGATGTTATTTGTACTTGCAAGGGCCGGAGGCCATATAGCAATAAACATTGAAACTTGAAACTTGAGGTTTCAACGGTTTACATGCATTTCTTTAACATTCCCTAATCTGTGTATTTTCGAGCTATGTAACGGAACAATGTTACTAGATTAACATTTAAAATAAACTTAAAAAACTGCACAGTTCGATGTAAAATAGTTAGCATAAGTCATGCACAATAATACAATTGTTCGACCTTTCTACATCAGGAAATACTTTAACAATTTACACATTTACATAATATTTGTATTGAACGGTCAGGAAACAGTTAGTTGTGATCACCCCACAGTTTTTAATTGTTTAATTAGTTATATACCTCGTTCAAAGGCACACATGTTTGAAAATGACATAATGTTCAGGCGGTTTAAAATGTATATATAATGTGAATACGTACGAATTGACTGGTACTTGTTGTAGTTGTGGTTGGTGGAGTTGTTTATTTATTACATGAGCACGCCCTTTACAGCAACAGTATGCTAGGTGTCAATCAATAAACGTTATGGTGTACATACAATCTTGAAAATCAAGATTTTGTGTCATATATTTCCACAAATAAAGTGTGATTTTTAGTAACAGAACAAATAATAATTCTAACTCGATACATGTTTCGTTCGTTGTTTCATTATCAACTTAACATGACTCTTGAACTTCTCTAGTGTTTTGCGATAGTTGTTTGTTTGTTTGGTCAGACTCACCCTCGTTCAGACGACGCTTTGTTTGATTGTTATGTTATCAGTTCAGACGAGTTATATTCGAATATTGACTACTATACATTCACGCAAGATAATCATTGTGGAAACAAATTTCGGTTTCTTTAATATATCCTTTGTTCAAAAGTTCAAGTCTGACGAACCTCAAATATGGTATGGATGTATAAGATAGCAGTTTTGTCTATGCAACTACACTCTAGAATTGAACACAGGTATGAAAAATGTTTCTAAATTGAAATTCCAAATACAAATCTCAATGCATTAGTAGTAGAACATCACTGTTTAATATATGTAAGTGAAGCTGCTGAAAGCTGGTATAAAGTAAATAATACCGTGCTTGGCATGATGAGCTCACGTATACTATAAATTTTTAGCGTTTAACAAAATTAAATTATTTAATATTGTGTTTAGATCATGTCATCTTATAATAAACAGATGTTCTGATAGTATTTGTAAATATTCACGAAAAATGTTGTCAAAGCAAAGTCATACATTTTTCACATAATACAATTTCTTTAAAAAAAACACAACAACTCTGTAATTTGTAAAGTACATTAAATGCAAAAATATGTTTTTTTTATTGTTTCAGAGACATCTAGGCTAAACAGTTAGTACACATCTTATGAAAGTATTATCGTCTACATTGTTTATTATATTACTATGATTTGTATCGATTTAAGTATCTTGTCATATTCAAGGCAATTAGAATTCATTATTATGACGCATACCAATATACAGTTTAATTTAACAGTTTCCTTAACGTAATGTATTGCGTTGGTTAATCGTGAAATATGAACACTCTCCCATATAATCGTAAACTTGTGTTGTCAACTAAATATTTCAAAACGTGTTGGTATGCTTTACCAATATAAAAACCGCACAACAGGTAAACCCAACCGGATAATAATGACTGATATTAATGTATCACAAGCTGCGGCCATGTTGAATAGTCCAAGTTTTGCCACATTCGTATACAAAGCTTTTACTGGAATTCGTACAAATGTTCGCGACTGTGTATGTTCGACCTATGCTGCGGGACAAGAACGCATTGGTAATGCACAAAATAACAATGCATTTGGGTGGTTACATAATGGACAATTGTATACGTTACAGAATAAGATGCAATCGAAAATTGCACATAATGCAAGCGGCAATGACGGACAGGTTCATAGTGCAATTATTGTAGTAAAACCTTATCTGGATGCGTTAACTTCTAACAATTGTTTAAAAAAATCAGTCTATTATATCAGTTTATGTGTCTTTTAACATGTTTGAAGAACTGTATTTATTCTGTAATTGTTTCCTGAACATGCAGTTGCTGTAGCTGTATATTGCTATTTCGTATATGGAAAGTAACAATTCAATAGTGGTCCCACTCTAAGTATTGATATGCACACGTAATATTGAACTTTTTTATTTTGTTGCATATAATTATATGTATCGATTTTACTTTAAGAAACATACTTTGAACTATAGGAACATAAATATAATGATATCAATTAATATCAAGTCACCACACTCCATACAAGTTTGCTATGAAATGTGCGATATGGTAAAACGCCTACCTTGTACGGCAACAGCTATTTACTCTTCATACCAAAGAACGGCTCCAAAGTATTGAATTTGTTAAAAAAAAAGAAAATTTGCTTTGCAAATTTGTACGGACAGTTTCAACCTACTCAATGATTTGTATTATGCAAAAGCACATTTCAAATATTAAGAACACAAATCATGCGCTATCCTATTACATTACTTGTATAACTCTACATTCGCCCGGTTGCGGATTGCATTCATTTGTTGTTGATAGCCCTGTTTGTATCCATATGTATTCGCAAAGGAGTAGATTGTGCGCGGGTATGTTACCTTATGTGTTAATAGTTATTATAGGAAACGTGTGTATTTATGTAGGCATTTTTATCATTTGCAGGCTTACACACTGTGATCTATTATCTGTGTAGTATGGTTATGGATATCAACTTCTTAAGCATAACACATTAATGTGTACACGAATATAACACATCATTACCATGGTCCATGTCAAAGAACAAACAATTATTTATTTTATATATCGACGCACCCTTATTTTAAGTAATAATCCCCATCGCATTTTACTTGAAACACATTTTAACAACAAACATTTATATCAAATATAAGCAAATGGCATTCACTTCTAAATTACGGACAATAACGTCTTTAAACTTAGCAAAATATCAAAACATCAAAACATCATAAAGTTGGCTTATTCATTTGAACACATTTGCCATTCGACTTGTTTCGTCACCAAGTATTGTGTTCAATTGTCAAAGCGTAGCTAATTGATTTTCAATGATTATTAACATGCCCTAGCGGTTTGCTATGTTTGTTTGGTTAAAAAGACGCCTTAAGCACAAAAACCAGTCAAGACACTATATTAGTTTGTGTATCAAAAGTATGGAAAATGTCGGTTTCTTGAATGCATTGTTTTTTCAAAAGTTTGAGTCGGACAAGCGTACACATTATTTTTGAATTTATTGATATAGCATTTATTATTCTAGTACATAAAACTACATTCTTTAAGTGAATACAATTAAACACGTTGTTACATTATTTAATCACATAAGACAATACCATGTGCATTCGTATAATAAAATTACTACTTATGTATTGTATGTTCACGGTGCAAATGGCAGTGACAATGCTGAAAGAGGGTCTCACTTAAATGTGCTTTGCACTATGAGCTCACGTGTAATATTAAGTTTTATTGTTTAACACAAATAAACAAATAAATAAAATATAAAGTGATTCACATTTGCATTTGTTTAAGTAAATAACCAAACTAGTATTAATTATTTAAATGGATCTTTTATTTAATATGTTATTGTATCATATCGTATTGAACATGTTTTACTAACTTCTGTCCTAGATCATTTCTGTGTTAACCATTCTTAAATTAGCACGCGGTAACTTTATTATTAATGAGCGTAGGCGTACGCATTAACCCGAGAAAATCAACAAATGGATGATGTGTATTTAAAGTACTGAGAGTCGTATAGTAATTGTACGTCGTGTGTTGATATGTTGATATATAAATGGAATTAGTCACAATCGCACATTTCTTACAAATTACTTCTCCAATATATATAAATAATTTTTAAAACTGTTTTGAACGTTTGTATGCGACTCAAATACGAAGTAAAATAATGCATCAAACCAGCATTTGTCCGACTTATATTCATTTGCGTAGCATATTCATGCTATTAGAAATACTAGTGCATGTATAGTATATATTATATCATGAGATTCTACATGTCACGTAACTGATTTGGTTCTTTTGTATTTTGGTAAGATCATGCCATCTTATTATTAACATATTTCTTATCGTATTTTATAAGAAATGTATTGTTATTAATACCTTATATAAACGGTAAATGTTGTAAACAAAGTGATACATGTTTAATGCGTGTAATGTTTTTTTATGCAGGTTATCGTCTTCGAATAAAAATCTATATATCCATTCAGGAATACTTTCAAAAACAAACAATGTCATATATTTATTTGATACACAGAATAGGAGATTTCTTTTAAAACAGTGCGCTGCTTCTGTTTGTATCATTAAGTCATTAAGAGTAAAAATCAATAAATTGGCAAGATTGTTAAGGACACTATAAAAAAAACAATGTGCAATAAATACTAGAGTAAAAATTGCGCAATAACGCATATGTAAAATGCCTGTGAAATGGCGTATTTTTTAAATGGTTGCACAATTGTGCATATGATATCTGGTTGGACAATAAAACATATAAATGGCTGTAACAATGTGTAACCGAGGAGTTGCGCAAATAACTTTAGGACTGCAACAACAACTTGTATTCTTTAACCTGACGAATTGTGCAAGTCGAATATTAACAATCTTTCTGAACCAATATTATAACGGTACATATATATATATATATATATATATATTTATGTTGACATTTACTCGGGCGCCGTAATACAAAGAATAGATTTCCTTTCACTACAACGTACATGGAGGAATGTAAATCGCAAGTGCAATTTTGGTAACAATAATACTAAATCATAGTATATGGGTAGGCGTGAGTTTCAATACACTTGGATCGAGTATAAAACCATATTGTCGACGAAAAAATATTTTCCTTAGAAATATACGCGTAATCAAACTTTGTGTTTAACTTTAAAATAATACCAATGAAATCAAGAGAACACGTACCTTTAGAACATGTTTTGTTCCTTCCTTCTTGAGATAAAATTTATCAGTTGACTTGTCAAGATTATTTCCATATATCTCCTTTGTACAACTCCTATTGACTTATCGTAAATGATCATATATGAAGTTGTCTGCTTCTGTTTGTATGTCCTTGATCTTTGCTTAGGTTTGTTTAAATCGACGGTATAATCTCGGCTAAGTTAAGTTAGCATATTAATGTTTACCATATTTTAGAATTATGAAGTCTTTGATATGCATATCTCACTTAATATCATTTATACATACCTAACTAAATATCATATACAATACACTTTATTGTATCAAAACACAGGCTATCGCATAAATGTAATCAGAAATGACAACCGGTAGTTAAGTTATCTTTAAACTGTTTTAACACAGTTTGTACACGAGATATTGCTTGATTTGCTCGGTTATTTTTCAAATAGCATTACTATTTATATTTTGACTTACGTAAACGGCAATTACTGTAGTCAGTGCGTTATATACATTGGATTCCGTAGGTTACATAATGTATGTATAACGCATACTGCGCATTAATAGCAAACACGCTTACTCTAGTACTCGGAATTATGAACTTAATGTGTATGTGTCAGACGTATGGTATGATTATCGTCTACATGGTTCATTATATTAACATGAATTAGTGGCAAATTAAATTTAAAACCACTCCTGTTCATGGCATGTAGGCTTCATTGTAATAAAACATGCCGCTTTAATGTGTTGAGTTTATATTTTCTTTTACGTGTAATGGATTGGTTAATCGCGGTTAGGTGTAGTTTCCGATTTATTTTTTAACTTTTCCCACGCAATCTTGTGTATGAATATTTCCCAATAATATATAAACACATGTAATCATATTGACTGACGTTTGTGTTACAAATCGGCGGTCTTTTTTAATAGCAAACTTCTCGCTTCATAAGTATTCAAAGCTTTAAATGCTATTCATAAACATTTTTACGTTTGTGCGTGATCGATCTATGTAACGGAACACACTAATTAAATTAACATGAAACTAAAATGAAGTACAACAAATAACGTAATAGTTCTACGAAAAATAACAAAAATAATCAATGCACACATTCAAATGTTCGCAGATTGAAGTGTGAAACAAACGAACGAAATATCTTGTAATTTGTATATAAAATAATAAAGTATTCGTTACAGAAGATCATGCAATAAACAAGTGCACTTATTGGAATCAACAAGACGGACACATTGCAATTGCATGCGTGTTAAAAAACAAACAAATCATATGCCATGACTGCAACTCGTGGTTTATATAACGTCTACTCTATCATTTAATGCTTAATGCAGCCTTATCTGGATTATTTTTATTTAAACCATGGTACAAACTAATATTATCTACCATTTCGTTGAATGACAACCTAATCCGACTGATTTTACTTCAAATTATGATTACAACAAATACAGTCCACTCTATTATTATATGGTGTAGTTGTTTATTTAGTTTATTTAATATATGAGCAAGTCATTTTATTCGAAGTATCGTTTTCAATTAAATGTCAAATCCCCACAGCCCTAAATAAGCGGTGGATATAAAGACTAAGATATTTTAGCAACGCATACTTAACACTGATACAGCCAGTTACGCTTTAGTTAAGCTAAAATAATTATCGAAAACCAAAGAATTACTTGACAGTATTATATTTCGTATATTAACTTTGTAAATTACAAATATGTACGGCGAGTTTAAAAAGACCCATTCATTCGTGGCTTTTTCCAATATACCTGTCTTAAACAACGCGATCACTTATTGAATGACTACAATATAACTCGAAATTTAATAGGGCGCACACCATTCACTAGTGGAAGATGGTCGGGGTTTATATCGTAATGAATTCTTAAAGGAGTAGATTATGCTCAGGTATGTTTTTTTTTTATTTATCATGATATAAGTAAAATGTGTTTGTGTCACTATCTTTAAAAAAGGGCGTATGAAACTGGCGGTTAAGTTTGATAGTTGGCTCTTTTTTATGACGTCTTTGTTTGTTCCGGTTACCAGTATACCGGACTCACACTGGTCTAAAATGACTTCAAAGTTAATCAGTTTTCGTTTGGTAACATGCAAAAACTGGTAATATATATTGTTTGTTTTTATTTAATGGCAACAAAACAGACACTTTCACAATCCATAATCTTACATATAGTTGTCAATATCGCAAATCATGGCAATAGTACATGTCAACGTACACACCATCATTTATTTAATACATAGAAGTACCATTTTCATCGTAATTATCCACATGGAGCATACGATTAACAACATAATTAAATATAAGCACATTACATTTTCCACATTTTTTACAAACAAATCCTGCTATCTACATAGAACAAAATGACGTGTGGGTTTAACGCGTTAATCTCTTTTTTTTTGTCTAAAGAACTCTTTTAGCTTACAGACGCCAATTTAGCTACTATAAAGACAAGTAGGTTTGTGTCATTTGTATAGTAAGCAAGATAAATTACTCTTACTATGTGCAATTAATGCGAAACATAATTATAGCTAAACAGTGTATGTTGTACACATATTCACTTGATTAATTAGCGTCGTTCTTAGTTGGCTTGGGGTATGTACGTATAAAACTAATTTTTTAATTATCACTCTTAAATAATAACCAATAATCGACAGAAGATACGACTTTTTTCAACGGCCAATAATTCGTGACAGATGGCAATGTTAACTGCGAATTCAAGTCATACAGTTACCGCACATGAATTGCCCGACGTAATTCGTGATACCAAGTGTGTCTATTCCGCCTAATTACCCTATATATTTACCTATTCAAGCGTTTCATATAACGACACATGTAAACGAGCTTAATATTGATTGGCCAGACTAACATGTGACTTTCACTAACAATGAACTTAACGTAAGCTCGTATATCCTGTTGTAGACTGTTTTTCGCCTAGTTTAAAGTGCAAACGCTCGAACGAAAACAAGCAGAAAAGTATACAAACCAGTCCGGAGTTAAATCATAGCAATATATCTCGGAAAGTTATTTAGAGTTAACATCATCAGCATCATACATGAAAAATCCAATGTTATTTTTTTAAATCACAATCAAAATCAATGCATTTCGACGGAGGAATTCGCCTTATTGCATATTTACTATATTTTATACTTGTATTTTGATGATGCATTCGTTTACAATAAAAACGTGGTTTACTTCACACATTTGTAACAGTATTTTAGGGTGAAGCTGAGTAAGTTCACTTTGAACTTGTATGTTTTGCTTTAATTATTTTACGCGACATATGGAAAAGCAATTGTTATGTTTTAATATCCATTTAACCTTGTAATAACAGTTTCAAAAATAAACTAACTTTTCTTAAATTCACCACAATTATGAACCAATGAAACGATGGCATATACATGAAGGTTGGGGGTTTTGGTCCGCAAATAACATTTATTTGAATTATCATTTAAACGTTAACACCCCCATAAAAACACAACAACTTTACTTAGGCATTTATCATTTATTGTGTTATCTTGAAACGCTTAGGTTCGAACTTTTTATTGAATACCAAATTGACTGATGATACCACGACGCCATTGTCAGAGCCATAACTTGAATCCCATTTAATAATCTATCAAGTTGCTAAGGATCTTTTCCGCTGTTGTCCCATATTTGACCATAAATGTTGACTTTTCCGAATTTGAAGGGTTTAATTCGCCAGTCCCATGTAGTGATCCTTTTATCCATGTTAATTATGTACCAATTTTTCTTCAGTTCTGATGTATTGGTAAAAACCTTTCAATAACTATTGTATAACCTTTATCGGTAAAGCACGAATTAACAATACCTACACTTTAACATGAAAAAAACCCATTAACAATCGAGTAGTAGTACTTGCGCCTTCTCATAGACAATCAACAATTGAAAAATATTTAAAGAAACATAATTTTCGTTTGTGTTAATTCCAAACTGATGAGTTTATATATACCGAATGTTTAGTCCATCCATAATACGTACTCTATAACCTACGCCATATCAATGTGTAAGAATCGAAGTAATGTGCTGCGATGCAACCGATTGAGTATTTAGAGCCAACCTCCGCGCAGAGCTTTGACTGGTTCCGAGCATAGCTCAATATCAATGTGTAAGAATCGAAGTAATGTGCTGCGATGCAACCGATTGAGTATTTAGAGCCAATCTCCGCGCAGAGCTTTGACTGGTTCCGAGCATAGCTCAATATCAATGTGTAAGAATCGAAGTAATGTGCTGCGATGCAACCGATTGAGTATTAAGAGCCAATCTCCGCGCAGAGCTATGACTGGTTCCGAGCATAGCTCAATATCAATGTGTAAGAATCGAAGTAATGTGCTGCGATGCAACCGATTGAGTATTTAGAGCCAACCTCCGCGCAGAGCTATGACTGGTTCCGAGCATAACTCAATATCAATGTGTAAGAATCGAAGTAATGTGCTGCGATGCAAGCGATTGAGTATTTAGAGCCAACCTCCGCGCAGAGCTATGACTGGTTCCGAGCATAGCTCAATATCAATGTGTAAGAATCGAAGTAATGTGCTGCGATGCAACCGATTGAGTATTTAGAGCCAACCTCCGCGCAGAGTTATGACTGGTTCCAAGCATAGCTCAATATCAATGTGTAAGAATCGAAGTAATGTGCTGCGATGCAACCGATTGAGTATTTAGAGCCAACCTCCGCGCAGAGCTATGACTGGTTCCGAGCATAGCTCAATATCAATGTGTAAGAATCGAAGTAATGTGCTGCGATGCAACCGATTGAGTATTTAGAGCCAACCTCCGCGCAGAGCTTTGACTGGTTCCGAGCATAGCTCAATATCAATGTGTAAGAATCGAAGTAATGTGCTGCGATGCAACCGATTGAGTATTTAGAGCCAACATCTGCGCAGAGCTATGACTGGTTCCGAGCATAGCTCAATATCAATGTGTAAGAATCGAAGTAATGTGCTGCGATGCAACCGATTGAGTATTTAGAGCCAACCTCCGCGCAGAGCTATGACTGGTTCCGAGCATAGCTCAATATCAATGTGTAAGAATCGAAGTAATGTGCTGCGATGCAACCGATTGAGTATTTAGAGCCAACCTCCGCGCAGAACTTTGACTGGTTCCGAGCATAGCTCAATATCAATGTGTAATAATCGAAGTAATGTGCTGCGATGCAACCGATTGAGTATTTAGAGCCAACCTCCGCGCAGAGCTTTGACTGGTTCCAAGCATATATCGATATCAATGTGAAAGAATCGAAGTAATGTGCTGCGATGCAACCGATTGAGTATTTAGAGCCAATCTCCGCGCAGAGCTATGACTGGTTCCGAGCATAGCTCAATATCAATGTGTAAGAATCGAAGTAATGTGCTGCGATGCAACCGATTGAGTATTTAGAGCCAATCTCCGCGCAGAGCTTTGACTGGTTCCGAGCATAGCTCAATATCAATGTGTAAGAATCGAAGTAATGTGCTGCGATGCAACCGATTGAGTATTTAGAGCCAACCTCCGCACAGAGCGTTGACTGGTTCCGAGCATAGCTCAATATCAATGTGTAAGAATCGAAGTAATGTGCTGCGATGCAACCGATTGAGTATTTAGAGCCAACCTCCGCGCAGAGCTTTGACTTGTTCCGAGCATAGCTCAATATCAATGTGTAAGAATCGAAGTAATGTGCTGCGATGCGACCGATTGAGTATTTAGAGCCAACCTCCGCGCAGAGCTTTGACTGGTTCCGAGCATAGCTCAATATCAATGTGTAAGAATCGAAGTAATGTGCTGCGATGCAACCGATTGAGTATTTAGAGCCAACCTCCGCGCAGAGCGTTGACTGGTTCCGAGCATAGCTCAATATCAATGTGTTAGAATCGAAGTAATGTGCTGCGATGCAACCGATTGAGTATTTAGAGCCAACCTCCGCGCAGAGCTTTGACTGGTTCCGAGCATAGCTCAATATCAATGTGTAAGAATCGAAGTAATGTGCTGCGATGCGACCGATTGAGTAGTTATAGCCAACCTCCGCGCAGAGCTTTGACTGGTTCCGAGCATAGCTCCATATCAATGTGTAAGAATCGAAGTAATGTGCTACGATTCAACCGAATGAGTTTTTAGAGCCAACCTCCGCGCAGAGCGTTGACTGGTTCCGAGCATAGCTCAATATCAATGTGTTAGAATCGAAGTAATGTGCTGCGATGCAACCGATTGAGTATTTAGAGCCAACCTCCGCGCAGAGCTTTGACTGGTTCCGAGCATAGCTCAATATCAATGTGTAAGAATCGAAGTAATGTGCTGCGATGCGACCGATTGAGTATTTAGAGCCAATCTCCGCACAGAGCTATGACTGGTTCCGAGCATAGCTCAATATCAATGTGTAAGAATCGAAGTAATGTGCTGCGATGCAACCGATGGAGTATTTAGAGCCAACCTCCGCGCAGAGCGTTGACTGGTTCCAAGCATAGCTCAATATCTATCCATAATACGTACTCTATAACCTACGCCATATCAATGTGTAAGAATCGAAGTAATGTGCTGCGATGCAACCTAGTGAGTATTTAGAGCCAATCTCCGCCCAGAGCTATGACTGGTTCCGAGCATAGCTCAATATCAATGTGTAAGAATCGAAGTTATGTGCTGCGATGCAACCGATTGAGTATTTAGAGCCAATCTCCGCGCAGAGCTATGACTGGTTCCGAGCATAGCTCAATATCAATGTGTAAGAATCGAAGTAATGTGCTGCGATGCAACCGATTGAGTATTTAGAGCCAACCTCCGCGCAGAGTTATGACTGGTTCCGAGCATAGCTCAACATCAATTCACTACCGTAATAACCAACCACGTGTTGATAGTCGAGCTAGTACAAAACTTTTCCCGTTTTAATTGTTTACTTTTTTTAATTGTGTTAATTTTTATTATGAACCTTCAGTTATACACTATTTTGAGAATTTAAAAGAAAATGATACTTATTTTCATAATATTATACTCAAATAAATGATTTTTGTATACATGTTGGCTTTGCCAATACATTTAAGTATCTTCTGGCGACTGATCATACATTATTATATTCGACATTTAATAAGTAATATGTTACAGTGATCGCAATGTTATGATTAATTGGAAAAAGGAAATATCAATCTAAAACGTCTGTATGCAGTACCAGATGTGTAAAGCTTAAAGCACAAATTAGTTCGTTTTAACTCAAAACACAACAGTAACATTATTAATGCAATATAGGGAAATAAATAAAATTATAAATACAAGTCATCAACAAACATAACTTGTTCCTCCACCCGCTGAGTCAATAGGAAAACACAATATTTTAATACACGTAACGTTAAAAAAAAAAGTTGGTCGATTGTTAATTGAGAACTAAAGACGCGTGTCGCGCATTGGCGGCTTTGAACGGCGCTAATTTATCATTTGCTCAATGATGTTATTTATTCAAATCTATTTGAACTGCTTGTAATTTATTCTGTATTCGCATTTTTTTATATAAAACATAAATAATAATACTAAAATAATAAAATTATTTTGTATGTCTGCTTTACACCTCAATTTATTATATGCTCCACGTATAAAGTTTGAAATCTATATACACAATAATAAATAGCTAAAATCTGACATTTCTCTCCCAGGTGAATCCACTTACGTCAAAAAGGCCATATCAAATATCCACAGGCGTTTGTTATATCAATAGGATATTTAAAAATATTTGGGATAGTAGTATACCCATTCTAACTGGCATTGTAAATTAATGATCCACGTTATATAGTTTCCAAAGACTGCCTTGTTAAGCGGTTTGTTCCCATGCCATGCAAGGCAATTGAACACTTGACGCTTTGAATTGCTTTAATTTTATGTTTTACAGTTAAAACAATTATGCAAAGAAGCCACAGTGTTGTAATCGAATACAAGTTCATTAATCGTATTCAGTTATTAATTGTTTTTAATCTTATAGCATGGTCTTCAAGCAGTAGTCCGGAAACATTAAATGTTCAGTAAACAATTATTTAATATTTATCTTATTTAATCCGATTATGCAAAAATGTTACTTATCATTCGAATAATATTAATAAAAATGGAATACCTTAATGAAGTAAACAATGGATGCCATATAAATGCAATGGGCGCGGTTATATTTTCAGATTGCATAGTGAACATAAATTCAGCACCAATATGGTGATTAGGTGATTTGTCAGACTCCATAAAGTAAGATATATGTTGTATGTTTGTCATTAGTAGTTCAAAACGTGTATTCACGTTATACACTTACAGATTTTAAAACATGATCTATGAGTGTCACATAAATAATTAATGCAAACAGGGTCGAATATTTGTCACATAAGAAATACTGCAAACAGTGTCTCATATGTGTTACATAAATAATTAATGCAAACAGGGTCGAATGTGTGTCAGATAACACATTATTGCAAAAAGGGTACCATGTGTGTCACATTTATAAATAATTAATGCAAACAGAGTCGCATGTGTCTCGCATAAATAATTAATGGACACAGGGTCCCATATATGTTACATAAATAAATTAATGCAAATAGGAACGCATGTGTGTTATTTAACTAATAAATGGATTTAGCTGTTATAATTAAAATTGTGTTATCAGTTAATAGCTATTAATAATTAATCGTAGTCTCTTAACTCTTTATGGTAACATTGGTATCGTAGTTCGGATGCATTACAAGCTTTAAATGTAGTGTATATTGTTCATAATTGTGTTTCGATATTAGGAAACTGTTTATTAAAAAATCATAAATAAATTAAGCTCTTAAACGTTTAAAGCGATTTGTCACGTCCTCTTGTGGCTTAACAAGATAACATTAATTTAGCCGCGCTAAAAAAAATCCTGCTTAGTATTTAGTATCACTCCTAAAAATTTCAGACCAGGGGCCATTTGAATCCGGGTTTCTCGAATTAATTAAAATCTATGAAAATGTCAAACAAAATGTTATCCTCAATTTGATAGTATGTGCATTTGTATGCATCAAAAACAACAACAATAAAAGCTGAATTGGCCTATTTAAGTTAAAAGGATGATATATTTTTCCCAATTGAAAGCGTCCCGACAAATCTCAAAATGGTGAATAAAACACGTATTTTCCATTGAATTTCCAGCATTATCCGAACAACCGATGTTTCATCCGCATTTTACACGCCTTGTTTTATATAAAAAATATATACATAAAAAAGTGAGGATTATAAAGCGAAGCCTGATATTCTGGAAATACGATTTCTGATAATGTATGTGACATTTAAATGTAAATATGCTTAAATGAGTTTTATCAACATTGCTGCAAACTATACTTACACGCGTATATTGACGTTATGGGTTTTCTCTTTAATATAGAAACTTATTTTAATACTTCATCGTGCCACTTTATTTTAATCTTCCTGATATAACCCTGTCCAATAAAGTTTTATATCGCGCCATCTATAAGATACTGTTCTCTCAATGGCTGTTTGACGTCTCATGGCGTCAGTAGACTATTGGGACAGAAGAAACATTCCCTCATCGGCTGTTTGACGCCACATGCTGTTATGGTGTCAGTAGACTATATGGGGCAGTAGAAACATTCAAAATATGTATTTTACATTCCTTTTTCAGGATGATTTTCCTGAAGGTTTGTTATTGTTATATAATGTTCTTGAATTAAATATTTTCGATAATAATAATAATAAACAAAAATTGCTTGTCATTGAAAATTTGATGAGATGGAAAGTAGATGGCGTGGTATAATCGTTATAGGGCTTGTTACTGACATGATACGGGATATACGGTTCTGTGGAAAACCATATCGGGGAGAGACCCTGTAACTATTAATATCACGTTAAATCAGTTGTTATATCAGTCAATGGTTGAAAGTGAGTCATATGACATTGTAAAGAAAAAAAGGATACATAAGTCTAATATATTTTTGATGACGCATCCATTCTGATTGAAATCGACATGTACACTAATAATGCATTTCAATTTGAGTTTTACAAGACTTTTAACTATTATAAAAAATGTGCATGCTTTTAGCTTTCTTTAATATGTGCAGATTTAAATACTCCCTCTTATTTTCCTTATGATAGCGTTTAATAATTATACATATACTTATTCAAATCAGCATTTTATAAATTTATATTTTTTAGAGGAAAATATTTTTAATCGTTAATTAAGATATTTGTTATCGTGAACGCGATATGATTTACTACCGTATTTTCCTTTGATATGTCCAGGTAAGCTTTGTTTGTTAGACGACATATATAATGTACACAGACGTAAACGGATAGTGTGACAAGGCTTGGATTAATGGTGACGAAATATCGGCACCGTGTAATGACGTTCTAACGTTAAGCTAACCTGAGCATGCACTTCGAAAAGTGAGCTATTGCGATCACCCATGTCCGTCGTTCAGTAGTGTGGGTGGTAAACGTTTAGCTTGTAATCTCTCTACAGGCCACATGTTTTATCCAATCTTGATGTAAATTGGTCAGAATGTTTATCTTAACACAATATAGCCTTAGTCTGAAACTGGTTCATGAATGTACATTGAAATAATCGACACAACATTATCTTAAGTCGTGATCTGGGCCATTTGCGTCCAACAATAGGTCACTATGTCAAATCTTACAACAGTCTTGTTAATAATGTAGAAGCAAAATTATCACTCAATGAATATTTCCTTGACCATAATCAAGCCGAGTTAGAATCTAGGCCACGTGCTTTCAAAAATCATGCCACCAGGTCAAATGTTAGCAAAACCTTGTAATCACTCTAGTGGCCACATATATTACTCAATATTAAAGTAAAGTTTGATTCTGAGTCACATGCGTCTTATAGCTAGGTCAAGTGGTATAATCTATAAACTTTGACCTATCTAGAAGTCACTTGTGTTGTTCAATTCTCAATGCAAGAAAATGTTTATTTACAACTAGACAGAGTTCGACTTTGGGTCACTTCTTTAAAAAAAAAGAATTATTACCACTTAGTTACAAGGCGTACTTAAACAATGTACTCAATCTTTGTTAATCGACTTAATGTTACATGGATTATTAAATAACACAAGTTATACCACCGGTATATGGGCATACAGGTCTTTAGTATATCTTTATGTTGAAAACAATGCAAGGAATACGACACGTAAACATATAAAATGATACAATGAACAATGACAAAAGTTATAACGAATCAGTAGGAATCTATGAATATCAAATGATACAAATAAAATAACTACATGCTTATTATCAACCAAAATATTCAAGTTGTCAAGGGGACATATTGATTTTATTTTAAAACAAGTATATAAACACTTAATAAACTAATACATACTCACCATTTTCCAGCATATATTATATTGGCGAAATCACTTTGAAACAATAAAATAACTTGCAATATTTTCATACAGGTTTTTATTTAGAATATAACGTATACCTACTAAAAGAGATTACTTAAGTGAAATGTGTATACTATTACAGTGCGCTTATTAACAGTTTGCATATGTATAGCGGTAATCAATATACATTGCATGAATAACCAATTTAGTATATCTTTATATTGTTTAGTTTATGCTTAAAGTGTCCCTGGAAAGGACTTGTTGTTGTTATACGTTAACTCATTTAATGATAATTCATGCAAAACGACAAATAATAACAGCTATGTGTCAACAAAACCATGAATCCATTCTGTTTTTAAAGTAAATACATCTTTCGTAAATATAACAACGATTTAACCAACTATACGCCCCATATACTACGTATTTAGAATAAGATCATAATATTCATGGCTTAATAACAGGGTGGAAAGATGTATACCCATCCTATTTTATATTGTTTATAACTGATCAATAATGTATACCTTTTGATAAATGTTGTGAATAAATCTTTATATGATAGGCATATCAGATATAACAATTTGCTCGAGATTTTAAGCCACTTAAAAAATACATACATGTAATTGCTATCTTGAAACATTACCACATACATTGTGTTTGATTAAAATAACCCGATATTTTATGCCAAAATTACTGCCAAAAATCCATAAATTATAAATGTACGTTTTTTTAAACATCAAATGAACTGGTTGTAAGTATCGGTAATTTTAAAGCACCTTGACATATGATAATTTATTCTTTTAATTGCACATAGCACGTCTTGACGTACGCATGCGGCAGTTTAGTATCACGCAAATTTGTTGTTACCGTAGCACCAGTTGCACAATATGTGAATGCTGTTTCAAATACATCAACTGGATATATACCAAAATAAGACAAGAAGTAAATTATAATGAAGCAAATAACAACTATAAGACAATGTGTGTCTTACAATATACCCACTTATTAATCCATCACCATCAGAACAGAACGGAACAGAAAAGATCATAGGGTTATTTACGACTTGTACAATAAGAACATAATCATTACATAAATACATATAGTAAAAACATAATATAAATTCACAGTGGAAAAAAGAAGCACATTCAAATAAAAAATAACATAACTTTAAGAGGATGAACTGATGTTTTATTATAAGTAATAGCAGTTCTATGAGACAGTGCTAATTTAATATAAAGAGCTAGGTTTTTCAGAACATTCTTACGCTTAATATTTAATAATTCAATGAATTTAATAAAACTTGGATTAACATAATAGTAGCGTTTGATATATTTTTGTCTAATATCATTTTATCTAGGACATATAAGTATAAAATGGCATCCGTCTTCCAAATCATGCATATCACAATATGTACAATAACGTTCATTTCTTTCAACTCTATTTACACCATATCTACCAGTATGTATACGCAATGGATGAGAACGCATTCTTATTTTGCTAATAAAGAATCTTAGGTTACTAGGCAATACATCTAAATATGATTCATACTTAAAATTACTATTACTATAAGATATGTATACAAACTTAACACACCATTATTATCCATCAATGAAGCTACACATGTATTTGATATCACGTGATTGTACCGACAAACTATGTCCTGGGATAAACAGTCGAGTTATCCCTATAATTGAAGATATAGGTGTTTAGTAAGTTTAACTTATTGGAAATGGATATCTAGCCTTGGTAATTAGCATACTGTTATTAAATAATCATAGCATCAACATATATTTTCTAAAAAAATACAATTATAAACATAAGGTATATTAAATGTTATGCTTATCTTTGAATCGCACTTATATCGTAGCACTTATAAAAATGCTTATGTGTCGAATAATTGCTGAAAATATAACGTTTAACTTTCTCATGTTGTTTTGTTTAGATCATTTACACCATAGTAATCACTCCCTTTGATACTTATTGAAGACGCGCGGATGTTTTTGGATTGATGCATGTGTAAATAGATATATCCGAATAATATCAATTTGTGTTCGAATATTGTATCAGCGGCCTAGCTAAACCCAATTTATAGCCAAGGCAGTATCTTAGGTCATTCTAGAGAGATCCGGGGGCATTGTCCCTTTAAAAAAATATACCTAGAATGTCTCTGGTGCGTTTTAAAGGCCATTCGAATCACATTTTATACCTTAATTATCGGAATCATGGACGCTATAAAGACCGTTTAGTATCAATAAAGTTAAGAAAAAAAAATGTTACGAGTTTATTGTCAATTTTAGATTATGTTACCATAAACGGTGTTTGACGTGACAATTATGTAACAACCTTAACTACAGAAAAATAGTCATATAATTTATTTTAAGTCAGATAGAAAAACGAAGCACTCTCATACAAGCCATAATATGTATATGGATAATATAATTTGCATTATATATTTATTATTGAAATACTAAAATAATATAGATCTACCCTAAAATATGAAGAAAACAGCTCTATCAAACATTTTAGCAAATAATGTTTCAAGAATTGTAAAAAACGTTTTCACTATCTTAGCAAGTTTTATTATTCTTCAACTTTTAAATATCAATGATCTTATTAATTGCTAATTCAACTCTCCTGTCTCCATCTTCACTGATTTTATACCTCAGCCAACACATGAAATAATTATCTGCCTTAACATGAACCATTTGTACTCACATACTTTTAAGTGGCATATAATTAATATTCTGCTTTTCAGTTTAAAAACACAAAGGGTATAATAAGAAAATGAAAATCATGATGACGAACACGTAAAGTCATCAAAATCACTAAAGTACTGAATAAGCGGTTGATGAAAGATTACCATATTGCAACAACGCCTAGTTCAGCTAATGCCGCTTTAGTAAAGCAAATTAAACTATCGCCTACTAAATACATAGAGTCAATTATTAGCTTTGATTTGAACATAAGCGTTATAAATGTGCACGGCAAGTTTTAATAGATCCATTTCAATGCATATGTCCAATATACATTTCTCTCGTCATAAGTTATCCTATTATAATCAATTGAGCGCACTTCGTTAAGTGGTAAACAGCCGGGTATCTATTGTTAATTGCACATGTATGCTTTTTTATTTAATTACTTCTTTGTTTTTACCGTTGAACGGTTAATATGACTTATACTTTTCTAAAATTACTTCGAAGGCAACAAGTTTCCGTTGGTGAAAACTGGTAATCGTTAAAACATATTAACTTTTACATGTTTCATTTCATTTAATGATAACAGAGCATATATTATCAAGTACTATAACGTAGCATACAGTGGTCAATATAGTTCATTATGTTAATCGTACATATCAACGTCCAATTGACTTACTAATTTATAATACATTGACGCTCATTTTTTCACAGTTATAATGCATTTCACATAGAGCATATTTTTAATAACACAGATTAATGACATGTAAAATAGGAGCATATTTTATTCACCCCTTATATTAGAAACACGTCGTGTAATCTACATAATACAACATCACAACATAAAATATTGGTTTATCTTATTTTTTAAAAATCGTACATAAGTTTTAGACACTTGTGTTTTGTACACGGGTCTTTTTCAAGATATATTTACCAACAATAATGGTTGTTTAAGTCATCTTAATATATTTGTCAAACTAAATTGATTGTGTTTCATAATCATAGCGGATCCATTTAATTCTAGCTGTCCATGACGCCTGTAATGATCTAGTGATATGTGATAAAAGTTTTTTGTTTGTTCGGTTGCACACAATTTGGTCTCCAGATTTCGTAGAGCTCAGAGTTCAGAGCCATTAGTATTTTAAGCCTGATACTCTACATGTATTACACATTTTAATTTGTTATTAAACTTTAATCACAATACGCCAATTAAACCCGTGCATTTTTTCAGCCAATCATTTTATTAAATTTTGCCGCTGAAAAGGTTGTATGTAAACACAACTAATTATTGCAAATATTAAATTTAGATTATTAATCGACATAAAGCTTTAAAATGATCTGCTTTTAATAAGTT
Source organism: Dreissena polymorpha (assembly GCF_020536995.1). Lineage (NCBI taxonomy): Eukaryota > Metazoa > Mollusca > Bivalvia > Myida > Dreissenidae > Dreissena > Dreissena polymorpha. Next base: position 28,154,161 of record NC_068363.1, read on the forward strand.
TACTAATTGTACACGTTAAAACTTTTATCTAAGACATCTTAGAAAGATTTCAAATACGATGTTTAGGCATACTTGAAATGAATTGTGCGTTTTTTTAATAATTGGTGGCGTGTGAATGTTATATATATATATATATATATATATATATATATATATATATATATATATGATCGTTCCTATCATCTGAGATATGGTTAAATCTTAATATATTGCTGTTTGATAATCTATATATATTTATTGCGTCACACGGAGCAAAGTCAACTACTGTAGTAAGTGTACGGTGTGTTTATATTTTGTGCATAACGCATACTGCACATTGATATTTTCAAAGGTCCCCCTTTATCGAGACTGTGGATTATATGAGCATACGCCAAGAGTATATGATTATCGCACACATTGTGTAGTACTAGTATGTATTATATATTTATACTAGTGTCAATTTAATGTGTATTCATGTTCAAGGCAATGAGTATTCAGTGTAATAACGAATGCCGCTTTAAATTGTATAGCCAATGTTTTCGTTATCACAATTTATTGCATTAGTTAATCAGGGATATGCGTACTTTCATATTTATTGTTAAACCTAGTTGCCCATGCAATCTTGTCAATATTGCTCGTTGTATACCGCACAACATGTAGACACACCTTGGTACTAATTTTTTATTTTAATAGTAGCCTACAATATGTCTCGGTGTATACCATATAACAGGCAAACACAAATTGATACTAATAATTGTTATTACTATTTCAATAAGTCTCGTTAAATACCGCATTACAGGTAAACACACATGGATACTAATAATTGTTGTTAGTATTGCAATCTGTCTCGTTGTATACCGCATAACAGGTAAACACACCTTGATACTAATTATTGTCATTTATGTTACAAAATATCTCGTTATATACCGCATAACAGGTAAACACATCCTGATACTAATACTTGTTATAAATGTTACACAAGCTGCGGTCTTGTTGAATAGCACATTATAAGTCTAAAAGTATTCAGAGCTGGTTGAATAGCACATTATAATTTTCAAAGGTATTCAGAGCTTTAAACGGTCTGTTTAAATAGCACATTATTAATCACAAAGGTGTTCATAGCATTAAATACAATTCTTAATCATGCCACATCTGTGTGTATTTGAGCTATGTATTAGTACAAGGTTACTGGGCCTATATCACAAATTAAATCTAATACAAATACAATAATAAGTTCGACGCAAATAACCTATAATGTAAAATTAAATTATTTGCAATAAACACTCGTAGAGAAATTACAATTATTTCTGGTGTGGTAAACAACATTTTCCGGATTTTGTTTCTTCAAACCATAGTTTTAACAAAATGTGAAGTCAACCATATGGTTGTCTGTTTGAAATGCATTTATGTTGGGTTTGGGGCGGGGAATGTTATTACTAATGTTATTTTACATTTTCTTTAAATGGTAGTTGTTTCAGTTCTAATTAGCGAAGTTATTTATTAAGTATATGAGAAGGTCCTTTTAACAAGAGAGAGATATTGGTTCCTCAATATACGTTGGTATGTAAACACTGTCTCGGAAGTCTTGGTTTAGCTGCATACAATTAAATGTATGGTTTTATGTTTTATGTAAAAATGTACTTGGAACTTTCAGAAAATAAATATCATGAAATCGTGAAATGACAAGTCATCCATATCATCACAGTCCTAAATAAGCGGTTGAAATGAACACAGTCCTAAATACGCGATTGAAATGAAGGCTACGATATAGTAAACACGCCTACTGAATACTGCTTCAGCTAGAGACCTTTCAGTAAAACAAAACATTAACCGCACACCTAATAATCGCTTCAAAATCAGGTTTGTTTTTAACAATGGCTTTGTAAACCTATGCGCTTTTTAAACAGAGCCACTATTTTGTATCATGTGAGATCATATTACACATGTTCAGAACAAAGCCATACCTGTCTTAAATATAACTTGAAATTTGCCCCGGCGTACCGCATTCAACAGTGGTAGAAGACTGTGTATCTGTCGTTATGCATTCATAGAGGAGTTGATGGTGCGCGGGTAAGTTAAATGTGCTTGTTAATCTTTAAACTAGTGAACATTTAACTGTGTATAAATGTACCACGGTTTCTGTTCAAATTCGTAGTCAAGTGTAAGCTTTTTAACTGTGATATGAGAATGTTTATCTTAAAGTCAAGAACTGAAACTGAGTTTCAGTGATTGTTATATTACGTATTTGTTTTTTATCGGTGGTCAGTATGGACGGCTCACTCTTAACATAAATGTCTTTGAGATTATTGGTTGTGTAGGTAAATTTGCATAAACTTGAAATCGAATTAAAATATAAACTATTTTCATCTTTTGTATTATTTCATTTCATGATAGCACATAATAGATTATAACTATTTATAATGCAAGAGACAGTTGTTTATACAATAAATTATTATAGTGCAAAATGTTGAAGTACAGAATATCATTTATTTGATATAAAAATCACATGTTTAAGTATAAATCCACATCACTGCACATATATTACGTGTAGACCATTTTAACAAAACAGACCAGTGGCTTGTACCATATAAGCATATTCAAATCACCACATGCGTTTAACACATCCTACATAGAATAACATCATAAGATCATAAACTTGGCTTATTTCAAGAATGACATCATAAGATCATAAACTTGGCTTCTTTCATCCTATGAACTTTGAATGTTTCGTCACTGACACTTTTTTCATTATACTGAAGTATACAGGAACTGTTAAGAATGATGTATTTTTCACGTATAAATCAGAGTGCACGGAGTTTGTTTCATTGTCAAATCCAAGCAAATTGAAAGTAACTTCCTTTGACTCTGGAAATGTCTTAGTATAAGATGTTGTATATGTTTTGTTTGTATGCTCAAACACCTTTCCGTCCAGAGGACGCTTTGATCTTAACGAAGCCAGTTTAGCGACAATAAAGACATACAGGTTACTGCCATTGTTATAGTAAACTGTACGCATTGATAAACATGTTTTCCAAATTAGATTATATTAGCTTAAGGTATGTTTTACGTAAAACGACATATTAATTAATTATCACGCTTTAATTAAGATCGATAATCCAGGAAAGGTGTGCAATAATCAACTTTATTATAATTTATTTATTTAAGACGCTCTTTTTCATTGTTTTTTTAAAATAAGACTAGTAAAACTGGCAGATAATGTGAAAGCAGATCACACTATAAACTGTGTATTACAACTATACATCAAATACGCATAAATGACCAGATGTCATCCATGACACATATCTACACCCATCTTTACGTTTTGTTAAACAACGTTATCCAACATGTAAGCGAGCTTAGTATTTATCGGCGCAACTAGCAAGTGCTTATATGCATTTCAATAAATATAAGGTCATGCGAGAGCGCACTTTCTGCGGAGAGACCAGATTTTTCCTATCGTCATGTGTCCGTCCCTTCCATTACATAGCCTTCGTTTTTTTTATTTCTTCAACCTTCTGTCGTATGTTTTGTGTCAGTCCTAGCTGGATTAAAATACATTATAATACCAAATCGTATTATTCTTCTTACTCCTCGGTTCTCTGTTTGCTTGTATATATCTTTATTGAATGTTGTCATTACTGCCTGCATTTGGAAAGTCTTCTTCACACGACTGCATGCTATAATTAACTTTTCTCTCACAACTCAAGTTGTTACATAGTGATTGTCTTTCAGCTGCTAGGAACTTGTTTCATCTCTCAATTTCTTCTGTTTTACTATGCAAATGCAAGACATTCATTTCATTGCACTCATGGTAATTAATGTCTTTTACATGCACTATTAGGAAAACGTGTAGGAACACATTTCGCAACTACATTTAAGGAGTAAGTGATATACTTTCCATGTGCAATGTTGTTATGTTCATCTTGCATATGGATCAGTTTTTTTTTCTGGCAGCTTATTGCTTTCAGCTGAAAAAGCACATTCGTTAACGTGTTTGCTTTCCAATCTGGAATAGTGTATTTATCAGCATCTGCGTGTGTGGACGGCGCTGAGTTGTGAATATCTATTAAGGCGCGCCCTTTAATGTTGTTCTAGATGTTGGATCATACCTTGTAACCCATCTTCTTTATTAGCGCTGGATCTCTGTGCAGAAGCGTAGTACATGTTCCACTTTGAGCCATAATATATCAATATAGTACATTTACTTTACTATATAAACACTTTTCTTTAAACTCAAATAAACACGTACAATACAATTTATTCCTAAACGTTGCAATTATAAAACGAATTAAACACATATAATAATCCTTTACCAACTCTTTATAATCAACCTCGCATATCACTCGCATATCACCACCATAAACCCGTTGGCTAGTAATGATAAACACATATCTAAATATAAATGTTCCTCGACATGTCCAACACATGTTATATTCAATTATAATCATCCATTTGATACTAAGGGATGAACGCTAATAATTTCCCGTTTAAATGTAACAACTTCAATCTGAGTCACCACACTTTGTCATAAAGACAAACTATTTCAGGTAATTATTTCCCATATTAAATTTTGCTTTCAGTATTAATTGTTATTACTTTCATCTTCAAGTCATTGAATCAATTCTTTGATAAAGCACATTAGATAACAGTATGTCTATTAGACCATTAAACGTTTTATGTCCCAATACTTATGTCTATTAGACCATTAAACGTTTTATGTCCCAATACTTATGTCTATTAGACCATTAAAAGTTTTATGTCCCAATACTTATTCCTATTCAATGCCTATCCATGTCTGATATTTTATATAATCACCGTAAATCATCATTTTTTATTTTTCTAACGCATACTGCAGATTAATAAACTATACGTTTATTCTAGTTCTCCTGATTGTGTGCAATACGTGCATGTGCTAGAAGTATGATATGATTACCGTCTACTTTGTATATTATATATTAATGCATAGTTACCTTTTACTTGTATATTCGTGTTTATGGTAAGTAGAATTCATGCCGCTGTTCAGTTAATATTATCTTTAACGTATTGTATTACATTGGTAACTCATTAGTATGAGTACTTTCCGATTTAATTTAAAACTTAGGTTTTCAACTAATTTTGCCAATCTGTATCGGTATTTCTCCATAACAAGGTAAATACACCTTTAGTATCATGACCGATATTTATGTTACAAAAGCTTGCGGTTTTGATGAATAGCCAACGTTTCGCTTCATTAGTATTCAAAGCTTTCAACCCAAAATATCGCAAATATATCCACGTATAACGTTACTGGATTAACATTAACAACTAAAATAACTAAAGAAAATAACGTTAAAGTTCGACATTTGATACTTTACAACAGCAGGACTTATTTTACCCCGTCACACATTAGGATTGGAACTGTTGTTTAGATCAAACAACAATTCAAAATGTTGATTTTTTAAATAGTTATATGTCCTGTAAGAAGACACACCTTCAAATGCTTTCAAAATAAAAATAGTATTATATTGGCCTATTCTAAATTTTAACTCATTGGCAAATCACATAAATTATTAATCTTTACAGAATACCGTGCATTTGCACAATGTGCAAATTGCAAGCAACAATGACGGACATCTTTCCATTTTGATAAAAACCAAAATTCGGATGTAGTGACATCAAACATAGTCTACTCTATAATTGAATGGCCACCTAATATGGATGCTTTTTATTAGAACATTGGTTAAACTTTATATAGTCTACTCTATAAACGAATGACAACACAATCCGACGGTTGTTCCTTAAAACCATGGCTTCAACAAATATAGTTTTCTCCATCATTGAAAGACAACCTTATCTTGACGCTATTGCTTCAAACCATGGTTTTAACACATATACTCTATCCTATCATTGAATGACAACCTTATCAGATTATACTTCTTCATGGTTTAAACAAATATAGTTAACTATATGATTGAAAATTCAATTTATTCCGGATTGTGTCATTTCAACCGTTTGTTCTAAAAATATAGTATATTTAAACAGTGGATGACAACCTAATACGGATGATGTTACTTCAAAGAATGGTTTAAACGAATGTAGTCTTCTCTACCATTGAATGAAGACCTAATCCTAATGTTGTTACTTCAAACCATGGTTCAAACAAATATAATGAACTATATCATTAATTGTAGTGTATACTCGTTTGGGGTATAATAGTACTTCTGTTATTGTGCATTTACGTTGCTGCTGTTGTAGTTTTTATATTTTGTTTCTGAGAAAATTCTTTTGACGAAACAAAAAGATATTGGTTCGTCAATACGCATTGATGTTAAAATTCCATATTGAAATACATTAATTTGTGGCATATAATTCATATAATCATTTTCAGTTTTAACACATTTGATACTAGGAAAATGACAATCATGATGAATTAAAATGTCATGTCATCTAAATCATTACAGTTATTAAATAATCAATTGAAATTAAATCTACGATATGGTGAAAATGCCTGCTTAAAAATGCTTCACTAAGCGACGCTGCAGTTAAGCTAAACTGATTATCAAATACAACCCACTTGTCTGAAAGTATTTTGAACTTTACAAATGTGAACGGCAGGTTAAAAAGACCCATTCAGTCGTATAATTTGGAGGCATTTTTCAAATATAGGTTTAAAAAGCTATGCGTTCTCCTATTACACGGTTTCTACATAAGTCGACATTCAATCGAGCGCACTTCATTCAAAAGTGGGTGCCGTCGAGGTATAAATCGTTATGTTTTTGTGCGGGAGTACATTGTCTGAAGGTATGTTATTTATATATCATAATAATAGTGGGTCTGTTTTAATTGTACCGCTATATAGGTAAATATTCGTATTTAATTGGAGGCTTATAAACATTAGTGAATATGATTTTGTTTAACTTCAAGTAAAGAACTGACACCGTAGATAAATTGTTTGCTACTTCAACTAATATTTTATTTTGAGCTTTTACCAGTATGCAGGGTTTACACCAGACATAAATTTATTTGTAGCGAAAAAGTTTGCATGTGTCGACATGCGGTAACTGGTCATAGAAAGAACATTTTAATTATTGCAATATTGTATCGTTTTTAATAATAACAAAGCTCACAAAGTCACTTATAATAATTCAACAAACAGTTGTCAATATAATAAAATCTGATAATGGTACAAGACAAAGTAAAACCATAATTTACTTAATACATGGAACCACAACATTCATGGCAATGTTACACATCACTACAGGCATACCACACGGGACAATTTTTTTAACAACATAGATAAATGGAATGTAACCTATTATCACATTTCATTGACCTTTCTGTCCATTGCTATCTTCATAAACCTACTTCACAACATCACACATTTAGCTTATCTTAATTTCTAAACTTTTACCATTATACATAGTTTGTTTCGTTAACGAGTCATTTTTTAATATACTGCAACCAATTATGTTTATGTTTTTAATTAAAAACCTTAATGCGAATGGGACAGAACATTAATTTTATTTCATTGTAAAAGCACAACCGAGTAATAACAACTACCCATGACTCTTGAAATACTGTTTTAGTGGCTTGCTTGATCTCTGTTTGCCCGATGTTTTTTTAACTTAAAGAAGCCAATTTTACTACTTTAAAGACATACAGGCTAGTGTCCTTGGTAAAGTTAACTATATGAATTACTCTACCTATGTTTGACTTAAACAAAACTGTAAGTCAACTTTTATTAAACCGCGATCTAAGATCTAAACTTCGCTGGTATTTCAGACATTCACTTGGTTTAACAACGCCGTTGTCGGGTTGCTTCTGGTTTGTATTCGGGTTCAGGTAATACAAAATACCTAATTAATTAAGTATCACTTTTTAATCAAGACCGATATTCGTCAGAAAATTGTGAAATGATCATCTGCTGATTAACTAATTTATTTCCACGCGCTTTTTGCTGTTTGGAAAAAAACTATTTTAAGCGGAAATAAAAGTCGAATATAGACGGCAATAGTATCTGTGTATTCAAGTTTTACAGTGAACGCACACTAATGGCCCGATTTCGTCCCTAATTAAAAGAGTGTCTGTCCCGCCTAATTACCCAATAGCTTTACCTATTCAAGCGTTTATTTAACACCAGGTTCAAGTGAGTTCATTATTGATTGGCAAAGCTAGCATGTCCTCTTCAATAACAATTAACTTAACGTTAGTTTTCATATTCTGTTTTAGACTGGTTTACGCCTACTTTAAAGTGCTACCGCGTGTAAGGAAACAAGCAGAAAACCAAACTAACAAGTCCGGATATTTATGTTGGACGTCTGCTACAAACTTTGATATTTGGCAATTAAGATTTGTTTTTGCCAAAATATCAATATTTGTGCGCTTTGCTTAAATGGCGAACAACATCTCAATCATTGCAATATGTCTCGAAAAGCTATTTCGGGTTTAACATCATCAGCATCATAAATGAACAATCCAAAGTTATTTGTTTAAACTTGCAATCGAAGGAGGCATTCGCCTTATCGCATATTTACTATTGTTTAATACTAGTAGACTAGTGATGCATACGTTTCCAATAACGCGACATACGGAAAATCAATTGTTATGTTTAAATATAATCATTTTTATCATTGTAATAAAATTTTCAATAATTAACTTTTGTAAAATTTACCACAATTATGAACCCATGATACGCTGGAATATACAGTAAGTTTGGGGATTTTGTTCCGCAAATAAAGTCTACTTGAAGGATTATTTAAACGTTAACCCCCCTCCCCCAAAACAAAACAAAACAAAAACCACTGCACTTTTGCATTTATCATTGCTTGTGTTATCTTGTTAGGCGTAGGTTCCAACTTTTCATTGAACGCCTGATTTGACTGATGAGACTTCGACGCCACTGTCTTTCAGAGTCATAACTTGAATCTCATTTAATAATAAATCATTAACGGTACGTAAGGGTCTTTTCTACTGTTGTCAAATGTATGACCCATCATGGTGACATTTCAGAGTTTCAAATTTTGGGGTCCCCCGTCCAACGTTGTGAGCTTAAAGCGGGTATATACGATCTTGTCAAATATTTATTAACTAATATAAAAGGTGTAAACAACTTATTATACATATATTTCAATATAAACTTAAATAAAAGTTAAGAAGAACATGTGTCGAAAAATGCTAAATAAGCCAGATATTTAATTATTAAATCGAAAAAGGCTGTACAGCCGAATTTGCCAGCATGTATATCATGCATGTACGATGTGAATCTAAATTTAGTTTAAAGGTTCATTTTAAATTCCTGCAGCGATATCGTATCATACGACACACGAACACTTACTAAAAAGACGAATGCATCGGTTATTGTAGGAAAATAATTACGAATTATCTTCGTCACAATCGGCTCGGGGCGCTAATTTGTATGTTGCTGCATTTTATGAAATTCGTCTTAAATGTATCATTTTTCTTGCATATTGTGTGTTATTATAACATATTTGTATCAATATTTTACAATTCAGCACATATAAAAATCGTATATACCCGCTTTAAGTATATGTGTTTATTCTGAACCAGTTGTTCTTCATTTCAGATACTTTGGTAAAGGTATTTCATTAACTCTTTTATAATCGCTCAAGCACTAATCAAGTTATTTACAGAAACGTCTCTTATATCAACATAACCTACATTTGCCATGGGGAAACAAAAACTTAACAATCGAGCAGTAGTACTTGCGCCTCTCCTAGATAAACAACTATTGAAAAATATTTAATGAAGCATAATTATAATTTGTGTTTGTTCAAAACGGGTGACTCTATATAAACCATTTTTTTATTAAATCCATAATACGTACACTATAACCTAATAAACCAATGCCACAGCATGGTGTAAGAACAATAAATTATTTGTTGCGATGCAAACTATTGAGTATTGATAGCAAACCTCCGCGCAGAGCTTTGACTGGTTTCGAGCATATATCGATATCAAATCCATGCCGTTATAACCAACCACGTGATGAAAGCAGAGCTAGTACAATACTTTTCCGGTTTTAATTTTTTCTTTGTTTGATTTAGTTTTTTTATTATGAACCTGAAACACTATTTTCGAAATATAACAGAAAATGATACTACTTTTTATAATAAAATACCTAAATATAGCCTTCCACATCTGGAAGGATTTTATTGTGATGGCAGTGGTTATCACAAGTAACCGTGGGTAGATAACCGCTGCGTGAAGTTTAATTAAGAGCATCAGGCAAGCCGTGACAATAATCGTTCGTCCTCCTCGAAGGTTACATGTTACCATTTAACCGCAAAACGAACAATGTGTTGCATTTATTTTGCCATTGGATTACATGTATAAAGGAAATTATAATAAAAACATCAGTGTAAATAGCAACTCTTAGCTTGTCTTGATTTTTTATACATGTAGTATTTGCCAATACATTGCACTTTTGGCTACTTAATATACATAACTTTTTTCGACATATACTAAGTTACATGTTACAGCGATCACATAAAAATGATAAAGTGGACAAAGGCAAGATCACTCAAAATAATGATAACCTGTATGTATGCAGTATCACATGTCTACAGCCTAGAGCACTAATTAATTCGTTTTAACGCATAACAAAACAGTAATATTATTAAGGAAATGTGAGGAAATGCATACAACTATATCTACAGGTCATTAACAAACACTAGTCGTTCGTTCTCCCGCTGAGTCAAGTGGAACACACAACCTTTTAATACACGTTACGTATTAATTATAAGATGGTTGATTATTAATAGAGAACAAAAGACGCGTTTAGCGCATTGACGGCTTTGAAATGCGCTAATTTATCATTTGCTCAATGAAGTAAAGTATGTAAAGGTAGTTTTGAATGTGATTGTAATACACATTTTCTACGCATTTGTTTCATATAAAACATAAATAATTATACTAGACTAATTACATTTATTTTTTATTTCTGCTCCATTCTCAAATTAGTATATGGTTCAAGTATAAAGTTTAAAATCTATATACCAAACTTTACACTAGTTAAAAACTTCCACCCTGGTTAATCCATTTACGTCAGTTGGTTCATATCAGATATCCACAGACTTTGGTAATATTAACAGAAGATTTTACAATACTTGGGATAGTATTATACCCATTCTAACTGGCATTGCAAATTAATGATCCACGTAATATAGTTTCCACAGACTGCCTTGTAGAGCGCTTTAATCAAAAACCATGCAAGACAATTAAAATCTAGACCCTATGCATTTATGTCTTTATATATTTAACAATCAAAACATTTATGCAAAGTAGCTACATTAGTGTAATCGATACAAGTAAATTATATGTATTCAGTTATCAATTAAATGCTCTTTTTACATCTTTTAGCATTATCATCAAGCAGTAGTCCAGCAACATTAACTGTTCAGTAAAAATTATTTATTATGTATATGTTTGTAATCAGATTGTGCGTAAATTGTGTCTTAGCATTAGAATAATACTAATCAAAATGGAAGACCTCAATAATGTAAACAATACATTCCTTAAAACATGCAATGAGCGTTATTTTATTTTCAGATTGCATGGTGAAAATAAGTACAGCACCACGATGATTTGCTAGGTGTTTTGTCAGACTCCACAAAGTAAGATATTTATTGTTTCTGTCATTAGTATTGCTAAAAGTGTATTTATGATATGCATAAAGATGTTTAAAACAGGGTCCATGAGTGTCACATAAATATGTTGGCGTTTTTTATCTGCTCGATTGAAATATAGTCAATGAAACTTAAGGTTCATTTAATAGAAACGGCAAAAGATGATGCAAGGCGATGAAAATACCATTATCTAGACATTGTGCGAAAAATAAAAAGTCTACAGACCCACCGAAGATCCGACAAATCTTCAGAAAGAAAAGCCAAGAACAGGGGCATGATCAAGCACTTATATCTGTACTGAAGAATCACTCGATTTGAATAGTTTATTTTCGTTTCGTCGTTCCAAAAACATAATATCAGAGGGCACAGTCAATAGGTTTTTGACGATGTGTAAAGAATAGAGTAAATGAAAAAAAACAACATAGTGTTTCTTAAGTGAATAAAACAATAGCAGTTACAGAAATGTATGAATCAAGCAAACCGTGAAACATTAGAAATTCTACCAGAAGAAAAATAATTATTTATATTCACTTCTTTAATAACAGAATACCAACTAAAAACATTAATGATTACAACTGGGATCACGGAATATTGAATGGTCAAAGCAACGCATTGGGGTTTTAACCGTAAAGCTAAGCGGAGAAGGGATTATTGAGTCATATTGCATTTTCGACTTATGGAACGTGTTCAGTTGCCTTATTTATAGATGCTTAATATAATTCGTCTACTGAATGTAATAACTAGGGTAACTGACATTTTGTGAATTGTTCAGGAATGCATATTTTCAGACATTATCAAAAATACAGTAAGAGCACTTACGTTATTTTTTGCGCTCAAAATATTTCAGTATTGAAATAATGGTAACTGCTCCTTTCTTAATTTGTTTTTGTTTTAAAAAAGACAAATCAATTTGGAGTTTTGTTTCGTTTTTCAAGTGTTATTATAATACTAATAAGAAAATTTGAATATGGAAAAAGGTTTATTATTTTAATGAAACATTTTTTTGCTTCTCCTGAAAATTTAACAAATTGTCAGTTACACTACTTTTTACATTCAGAAAATGACTTGTGTTTGTTATGTCAATTTCAAAAATTTGATAAAAACATTATTTTTACCAAAAAGATTGACTTAATATTTTAACAGTTGATGTATTTCACCTTAATAAACACAACAATGGAAAAAAGTAAAAATGTATAAAAATGTCAGTTACATGACTTATTACATTCAATAGGCGAATTATGTATTGTAATATAGGAAAGTTTCACTGTAACATCATCTTGACTTTTTGAGATATTTTAATTAACGAAAGTTATTAAACACAAATTTCTAAAGGTTCATATTTAAATGAAATCAAATGCCAGATCTATAGAACTGGGTAAGTTATGTTCTTTAATGATTCTGAATAAACGTTAAAAAATAAATACCATAGCATAGGCATTTTTGACATACAATGTTTACTGAAACTTCATCACGTTGACCACGGGGTTTAAAAGATGAAGAGGGGGATATTATAGCCGCAATGTCAGGGCTTTAGATATTGGTCGGTGATCTTAATTATTGATGCTAAAGCATGTCTCAATACATTACCAACTTCATGTTTTTACAAAGTTATACCGAGAAAGTTTGTAAACTTGGAGAGTGGTTAGTTTGTTATTTTTTGTAAAGAAAACCTTATTTTTGGTTTAATTTATCTTTTATTATTTATTTTTTTTTAAATATGAAATGCAAACGCCGAGGTACACAATGGGTTATTAATGAAAATCTTTCCATATCTAACTACTGCTTCAATTTCAATCGATATGTTATCATGTTCTTTTGATAAGAAGAGTCCTTATGAGTAAAGTGTAAGCAATTTAATAATAATATCGGGTTTTAAATGACACTATAAATTGAAAATCAACAAATTTAGATACTTTCGTTTACATGTTCAAAGAGTTATAAGGCTTACACAAAAGCAAATAACTGCAATGCTTTAGCGCTCTGTTTTTGTGTGTGAATTAACGTTAGTAATACGGGTAACGTCGTCGACTAAGGAAAACATAAAATGATCCCAGTATGTTTTATATATTCGCGTAAAAGATTGTAGTTGGTTAGGCATAGTTAAAAAACATAATAACTAGAGACTCCCAAAGCGATACCACGTAACTTTATTTAAAATAAGTAGTCACTAGCTGTGCCCTAATGTGGATATGCTAAATAATGTTTAAATTTGAAAGACACAGTTCCAACTTTAATTAAAAATAAGTTTTTCTCGTATTTTCACAATACAATTATTATGAATGTCATGGTTATTTGGCAGAGATTCATCGCATATCCATATGATTATTTTATGAACAGTAGAGTCCCGCTATACAGCATACGAAGAAAACAAATAATTGACGTTCATGATCTTATCCCTACGATTTAGTAATCTTATACTACTGGAAAGAGATACATGAGTTTAACCCTTTCCCCGATAGATGCGTATAATCCCGAGTCTATCGATTCCCCGATACATGCGTTTATTACCGTCTCTATCGATTACCACATACATGCGAATTTGGCCGTGTCTATCCATTACCCGATAATCCCGTATATTCCCAATGTCCATTTTCAAATGCAAATTCTGATTGATATTGACGACAAAATTGCTCAAGAAAACTCATAAACACAAACATCCGACATTTTTCTAAAGTGTCAAATAAATTTCGGCATATGTTTCTATTTAAAGATTTGATGAAATAGGTGTCCAATCTGGACAATGGTATTCAAATTAGCGTAAATAACATAATGTGGTGTGCGCGCATCGTGTACAGTTAATGTTCTGTTACAAATTGTAGCCAGAAATAAATACATGTATATGCCCATGATATTTTCGTGTCAGGTCTTTGTTTGGACAAAAAGAGCGCGAAAATAGGCGTAAGTGTATTTATTTATAACAAAAACTGCGTAGCGCAAACAACAACGTAAAAGCTTCGTAGTGAATTTCCATTTAAGTATTGGGGCATCTCGCAAATGATTTTGACATTTTCCTGAATAAAATAAAAGTAATAAACGCTGTATCATTTTCATATTTTAGTTCCTTCAATATTGCAACAATTATTGTACTGTATCTGATTGCACGCAAAGTGCCGTGTACAGTTCATGAATATTCTTTTACAACGACCAATTAACAGCGTCGTCTATATTTAGACTTAATGCAATATGTACAAGTCATTTTCTGGAAATTGGGAGAAAGTAAAAGTGATTTTTCGAAAATAGACCAACGTTTTTTTCCATTTAATTTGTCATAATTATTTATATTTTATGTTGTCTGTGTATGTTTGTTTGGTTCTCATAATGAAATCATAATCTTATGAAAATTAATATCGTAATGATAAATGTGTAAAGCAAGTCCCGTTTCCGAGATCATTTACGAGAATTACTTCGATATATTTACTGACATATAAAATCATGGTTTTGACAGACGACACGTGCTAATCCAAAGTTGGTGTTTTTGTAGTACACAGGATATTGGATTATCGCTGCTTGATTGAGCAATAAAACAAAGATGCAGTCGGCGGTTTTCAGTAGGTCTTTTGTACTGACCAACATAATAATCAATAATGCATGTGCTTATCTAACATTTAGGGATAAAACACACGGGATACTAGACACTTTGGACTTGTTTAGGCCATAAAACGCAATCCCGGTGGCTTTTTTCAGTAGCACACGTGTCCAGAAACTAACGAGTTCGGGTAATAAAGCGTAGAGATTATGATCTGAAAACTGCATGGAGTCTGAAATAAAAACAAAATGCAGACAAATCAAAAGATTAATCGCCTAATGTTACAATTCAATATTTTAAGGTGGGGGTTCTCACTGCATTTCTTGTTGCATTCGCATACGCTTGTATTACTTGTTATAACTTATATCCTCGTATTATTTATTAGAATACAGACTTAAAATTTATATGGTTGGAATGAGAATTTATTTCTCTACAATATTTACATTGACACAAAACGGCCACCGGAAAAACTTTGCGAAACCGAAATTTCGCAAACTTAAGTACCCTTTTTCTTGAAGGTTTGCTTATTTGTGATAAAGTATAAGATAAAAGTCTAACTTGTGATTAATAATTGGTTATTTTTGCTTGTTAAATGCGTTTTCTTCACTATGAACTTTATTTGCAAAGTTGGGGTTCCCATGGGATTTTTGTAAAATCCCATGGGATTTTTCATTTTCCCATGGGAATTTTGTTTTCTCCCATGGGATTTTTCTCCAGCTTTTTTTATGGGAGAAAAAATCCCATGGGATTTTCAAAAACATAAAACACGTTCGTTTGTGCTTAGTTATCGATTTTAAGCATTGTTAAAGCATTTGTGCTTATTTTCATTCAATTTACTTTGATAGAAAAAAAATCCCATTTTTTTATGGGAAAAAAAAATCCCATGGGATTTTTTTCTGATTTTTAGAGATTTATTCATGTAACCTTCAGAAACACTACCTTTTAACAAATGATGAGCATTTCTCGCGATTTCAACGCGTTATATCGTGTTTTTAAATAATAAAAAATCCCATGGGATTTTTTTGTCCCATGGGATTTTTTTGTCCCATGGGATTTTTTTTCCAATGGGATTTTTTTACCAATGGGATTTTTTTTAAGGTATAAGTTTCTAAAAACTATATAATAATAATAATAATAATAATAATAATAATAATAATAATAATAATAATAATAATAATAATACTCGTGCTCAATATGATGAATTTGTACTTTTAAGCGACTAACATTTTTATTCGAGCCGATCGTCGAGTCCGAATGGTGAGTATAAGAGCAATTTACCAGTACAAATAAATCTCACTTGTGAAGAGAACGCTACCGTACTATAAAATAATCTTGATAATAAGTCATATCATTTCTCGACAGAAAATGAAAACAGTATCCATATTGATGTCAGCAATGTACCCTGCTGTGATAAATATTGACAAAATGAAAAACCTTGACAATAATTCCGTGTCGAATACGCATTAGATTATAGCTATCAAATTCATATAAGCATTGATAAGATAATTTGCGAAAATGGGTCTTATGTCAAATACGGCAAGCGTAGCTCCATTCCATAATGTCCGGTATTAAGTCACGTCAAGTTTCGTAGTCGAATTATAGCATAATAATCATTTTCACATTACGCGAATCATATGAGTTTCCCTACATATATTGTGTTAAAATTTATGTTACACTAATGTGCGATGATGAAAAGGGGATTTCGGTAATTCTACATTCGCCCGCCTAGTACCGAAATCCCCATATTTACGCCTTAAAGGGTCAATAGGTCATCGGTATGAATGGTTTTTGACTTCACATGAATGTTAAGGTGCAAAAAAATGATATTAATTTTAATTATTAAGCACTCTTGACAGCATTAAGTTGCCTCTCAGTGGGGATTTCGGTAATTCTACACTAGAACTTAAACGCGCGCCGGTACCGAAATCCTGCTGTACAAACCTTCAAGTGTCAACAAAATTATTATAGTGTTTTTTTTCATTAGCAACCAGTGACATGTATTATCTCCCATTCGGTTACTTCTTTTGGAAAATAATTAGCGGGGATTTCGGTACTGCTACATTCGTACGCCCAGAGCCGAAATCACCCATGTTTACGCCAATCCCCCATATTACGCCTTAAAGGGTCTATATGTCATTATGTTTGGGTTTTGGCTTTGCAATAATGTTGATTTGTACACAATCATATGAGTGTTAATCATTTAAACACTCTTATCAGAATATTTTTTCTATTATTAAATAGTTTATTAATGTGAAAAATGTGTAAACGAATGTAAAAAAGGTAAAATGTACATTTAAAACATTGGTTACACAAAATTATATGTAAATATAACATGACATAGTAATAATAAGTCTTCAGAAAGTATTTTCCAAACAAATCTGATGAAACAAATGATATCGTACTACCTTATTTACAATATGCTATACACTTTTGCAATTTAGTTATCAATGTTTAATCAAAGCATAAATCAGGATAATATGTTGCCTCTTAGCGGGGATTTCGGTAATTCTTAACAAGCACATAAACCCGCGCCGGTACCGAAATCCCCGCTGTACAAACCTTCAAGTGTAAAAAAATACTGATTTAGGTTTAAATAAAGGGAACAATAGTATTTTTGGCCACCAAAAAGCACTTCCGCGTCAACAAAACGATTGAAATTATGTCAGAAACCCAGCTTTTCATTGTATAAATTGCAATACACCATCGGCCGCCGAGAGCGGAATACTGCGCTTGGCCGCTAAACAATGTGGATTGCATCAAATTAAATGTCAATTTTCGATTTTATTACAAAAATAAACACTGCCTTTTTATAAATATGTCAAGCACGTACACTTAACAAAAAAATCGATATATCTTTATGTAATGTAGAAAAGAAAAGCGCTTTATATATAACAATGTATTATAATGTCTCTCTGGTTGAGAAAAAAAACTAAACAAAACCATGTAGAACATATATGTTTTCATAATTAAAAAAAATATTTAATGATGCACGTGATGTTTTATAATTGATATAAGTTCACGTGTCATTGAACGAGTTAAGGGAGAGATGCGAATTAAATTACACATAATTAAAAAATGATACTATACTGTCAGCTTGATTTATAAATTGTGTTCCATCGCGCCAATATATTCATTGTTCCATGAAATTGTGTATAAAAGCAAAACGATTGAAATTATGTCAGAAATCCTGCTTTTCACATGAAATGATCTTTAACACTTTATTTATTCCAATCAGGTAATTAATAATAATAGGGGAAGTCTATACTGTGTATTAGAAACATGTTGTGGTGATCCCTATCTTATCCGCTCAATACACATCCACCTGGCTACTGTACAGAAAAAAATAGATTTACTTCCAAAATAACTGATTTCATTAATTGCTAACTTGTTGTCTACATTTTAAATTAACAACGATAATGGATCAACATCACCGTTGCACAATTATTAAGTTCACAGTAATCTGTACTTTAAATAGATAGCCTAATTAAAGACGGTGCTAATAAAGAACAAAGCGTGAATGTGGATATTAAGAAATTAGATCCTTTTTTGCATGACACTGGCAGTATATCATTTTATCTTATATAAATAAGCCACATTTAAGACATGGATACAATTAAAATAAGACACATTTGCATCTTTCATTTCTTGAAAAAAAAAATAAGCACGCAGTCACATATAAATAAGATACATTGAAGACACAGAAAAAAATAAATAAGACACATTTGCATCTTTCACTAAATTTTCTTAAAAAAACATGTGAAACTGAAGAAAAACATTTATTACTGACACATTATTCTAAAAGTCGACTGACAACTTAAGTTCAAAGAGGGATTTACAATTAAATAAGATCCATTTTCGCATGATGCTGGTTGTAAAGCAAGAAATAAACGCTTTCTGGCAAATAAGCATCGTCTTAATTTTAATACAAATAATGAACATTTGACATACAAAATGTCCAATAACATACCGGCAATAACATTATATATATGTTAATTTCTTTGCATGTTTATACCGAAATTATAGCCGACATCGGCAGTTAGGGAAATTTTGTGACACACTTTAACAAATCAAACATGCATGATAGTTCTTTTTTCATATGATATTCCCCTGGTTGCTTACCGGTGTATTGGTGCAGTTGATAACCCCGCCGGGACTACAGTAGGGTGCAAATACACACGTGTATCGTGTTCAATACCCGATCCATGCTACAACGTGTAAGAACGGGAATTTCGGTAATTCTAACTTTTTAAGCTTGCGCACCTCTAATGGGCACATATCCAAATATAATTTAATTAATTATTTTCCTAATCAGCATCATTTCACTAAACTACATGCAAATTTGTAGGTAGCTTTCCATGCTTAAACAAAATAAACCGATTTTTTTCAAAACCACCCTCACGCTCGGCTTTTGTCCAGTTTATTTTCACCCCTTGGGTATATAAAAGTTCTATAATTCATTCAAATTTCCAAATATGGGCATGCAGTTGGTGTGTACAGATGCAGTAAAGGTGTTTAAAGTTTAAACAAGATGAAATAAGTATTCTTTTACAGACATTTATTTTTTTTGGATATAAATATTATAGAGCTTAACAAAAAATACATTAAGCCCTGTTCTCCCGGCACACGTGATGGACACACAGGTGGTTAGCGTGTGGCTATGATAATAATTAGTGAAAACATCTTTTTGAATGATAAATAATCATATTAAAACGAAAAATCAAATTTTCTATATAAAAAAAAATCACTACCGTTTTATATATAACAAGGTATCCAACTCGAAATCATCCGAAAACGGGGTGCATCGTTTTGAGCAGCCATTACTAAATTAATTTTGCAGCGATTTTCATGACCCGGTCTTATTCAACGCAGAAATGAATTTCCTTTTAGGAAATGTATATATATTGTTATATTTCTACACATGCTGGGTCAAATTTTAAGAAATAAAGCTATACATAATTCGCTTGACCCAGTTGTTATCGATCAGACCGTATTTATGAATGAAATCTCCAGTTGTAAAGACACAACTCCGCATTGGAGCAATGAAATCACTCTTGTTTTTAAAATGTCAGTTGGTTGAAATGTACTTAAACAAAGGTTTGAAAATGCGCTGGACAGTTAGTTTTGATGCATAATTCTACGGCAAGCACGGTAAGAATGTTTTTTTCATACGTTTTATTGAATAATGGTCTCGAGGTTCGTGAACTTTGCAGGGAAAATGCCCATTTCCCCGTGAAGATTTCAGTCATGAATACTGTCTGATCGATCACAGCTGGGTCACGCGAGTTGTGTATCGTATTATTTTTTAAAAGTTGACCCAGTATTTGTAACAATATTGCAAGACATATACATTTCCAGAAAGGAAATTTATTTCTGCGTTGAATAAGACCAAGATCGTGAAAATCGCTGCAAAATTGATGAAGTAATGGCTGTTTAAAACGATGCATCCCGTTTTCGGATGATTTCGAGTTGGATACCTTGTTGAATATATATTTAACTTATTTTTTTTAAGAAAAGTTGATTTTTCGTTATAATATGATTACTTATCATTCCAAAATATGTTTTCACTAACTAGTATTATAGCCACACGCTAACCACCTGTAGCTGGACACTTTTAAAAAACACTATACAAATTCAAGTACTTATGCACTTAATTGATTGTAAACAATGACGGTTGAAATCCGTGCGTGGGAATTTTTCTGGTAACCAAGAGCGACGTCAACGTTCATGACAAACCTGTTTATATGACATTTATTTATTGATTTTTTCCAACTTGATTGAAAATTATGTTTTATGATATTTTAATACATGTAGATGAAGTAGTTGTTTTCTCAACAAGGAGTACAATAGTTGTACAGTACTAGACACGAGTACTTGTAACTTTCAGGTTTCTCTGTATACCACAGACATTATATAGTCATAAAATGATAAATATGTGTTTATAGAAATTGTAATTATAGCATGGTAAATAGACTAGAGAAATCTGAAAGTTTCACGCACAGGTCTGTGGCAATGGGGGTTTGGGCTACTTTATAAATATGAGGTCGATATGCAATGCACATCGGTAGATTACGTCTACTGTAATTATTTGGACTAGGGAAGGGCCACAATTCCAACACATCAGCCCCGTTATGTTCTGAATAAAATACATCTTGAGTGCCAATTGCATCTTACAAATATCAAAAACATTCACGGCAGTCAATTCATTGTGTAAACTTACTGGTCTTCATGGCAATAATGAACGTATTTAGTTTAATGGAGATTATATAACGAAGGGAACTAATTCAGCTTATTCAGTTTACTAGTCAAAATGATTCGGATGTTTTCGCTTTTTTTTTCCGAAAAGTAATTTATTCAACATACGGAAAATAAACGCGCGCCACCTGATGTCATAATTTAGTAACTTGCATTCTGCTTACTGCCTGTTGCTAACTGCCGTTGTTAATGACGCTTAGTGGCAAAACCGATTATGACTGGTTTCAGGAATAATGAACACACAAACATTGGATAGTCACCAAGCATGTTGAAACAATCATCAAGTATAACCGATAGAGAACAAGCATGTTGGAACTGTCATGAAGCATGTTAGAATAAACATCACGCATAATGTAAATATTATTCATGAATGATGTAATGTTGCAGCAATCATCAAGTATAAACGAATAGACAACACGCATGTTGGAATTGTCATAAAGCAAATTAGAATAAGCATCAGTCATAATGTAAATACTCACCACGAATGATGTAACTTTTACCTAAATATCCTTCCATAGACATGTGTTGTTACTAAAATAGACATAGAGATTTGAGCATTGGGAGTGACCTAATCATACTGTGCTTTAGCAGTATTACGGAATACCGTTAGTGCCATCGTGGTTACACATTAAAATCCAGAGGGCGAGAACGCGAGAACGCGATAGTACGATGGCGACAATGTGACAATACGATGATGACAGGGTGACAATACGATGGCGACAATGCGATAGTACGATGGCGACAATGCGAGAACGCGATAATACGATGACGACAATCAGACAGTGCGATGACGACAGTGCGACAATACGATGGCGACAGTGAGATAGTACGATGGCGACAATACTACAGTTCGATAGCGCGATAATACGATGACGACAGTGCGAAAATACGATGACGACAGTGCGACAATACGATAACGATAGCCGACAGTGCGATAGTACGATGGTGCCAATGCGATAACGCGATAGTATGATGGCGGCAATTCGAAAATGCGATGGCGACAGTACGACAATACGATGGCGACAATGCGATAGAACGATGGCGACATTGCGATGATACCACGGCGACAGTACGATATGACTATCGCATTGTCGCCCCCGTACTATCGCACTGCCGCCATTGTATTGTCGCACTGTCGCATTGTCGTCATCGTACTAGCGCGTTTTCGCAATCGTACGAACGCATTGTCGCCATCGTATTGTCGCACTGTCGTCATCGTACTTTCGCGTTCTCGCATTCTCGCCCTCTGGATTTTAATAAGTAACCACGGTGGCCCTAACGGTATTTTGTACAGTTAAGTGCGTAAAATCTGGTTTGGAATAACAATTTTTATGCCAAAAACAGATGTTGAAAACCCGACTTTGTTTTATAAGCAGTAGTCTAAATATACAATGAGTTTTCCGAGCATTAAATAAACATATTAAAATAAAATTCATGTTCGTATCAGTTGAAGTTCTTGTTAATAGTAGAAGCAAAGAACACTATAAAACGCTGATTGGGCTTACTAATTTGAGGCAAGAAAAAACACATCGCGCTATTATATATAACATATAACGCGCATCCGCAAAGTTCGAGCGCCCGTCTCGGTGCCGTCGTTTCCGGTGAAAGTTTCGCACAGGAGCTACCGAGTTTGGATATGAGACCACGAATCATGGCTTGACTTTATATATCAGTCAGCGTAGTACCTGATCAGACTGCGCGGTTGGACAAGCTAGGATGGACCAACTTCGGCCGCATATGACATAAGACCCATTTTCGCATGACGCGGGTCATCTGACCTTCATAATGTGTATATAGCTTTGAATGGAATTTGCACATAGTTTTTGGTATGGACTTATTGTTATGTTAATGTGTTGCACGCTTTCAAAAGCAGAGGGCATATATAAGATCAATTATACTACGGAGTTCATTTTCTGTTGCAAAATGAAATGCAATAAAGATTGTTACTCAGCGGTGTGTACAGTATGACAGCGTTGTCTGTCTGCGATGCATTTATACTGGTTCTAAGCTGGCATACTCACCAATTGGACCCAACCATCTGCTCGAACAAGAAATGATAAGTTCTACTAGCATAAACCTTTAATTGTAACTCATTTTAAAAATATTCATGTTATTTATATTATTCAATTTATTATTCAAAATTATAATTATTATTTCCTTTATTGTTGTTTTTCGCATTAAGAAACTTATTCGGCTTACGAAACTGAAAAATCCCATTGGAAAAAATCCCATGGGAGAAAAAATCCCATGGGAGAAAAAATCCCATGGGATTTAAAAATCCCATGGATTTTAAAAATCCCATGGGATTTTTTTTTTAAACACGACTAAACGCATTAAAATATCGTAGTTGTTCATCATTTCATAAAATATGATGTTTCTGAAAGTTTCATGAATAAATCTCCCAAAATAAGAAAAAAATCCCATGGGATTTTTTTCTCCCATTTTAAAATGGGATTTTTTTATTACTAAATATTTTTATATATAATTTGCATAAAACCAATATACAGGCCTTAAATAACGTTAAAATACTTGCAAACGCAAATAAAACACGTTTTTTAAAATGTTCAAAATCCCATGGGATTTTTCTCCCATTTGCAAATTATGGGAGAAAAAAAATCCCATAGGTGAAAAAATCCCATGGGAAAATCGAAAATCCCATGGGAAAATGCAAAAATCCCATGGGAACCCCAACTTTGCTTATAAATTTCATAGTGAAGAAAACGCGTTTTTTGAGTGAAAATAACCAATTATTAATCAACGATAAGACTTTTATCGCATACTATGTCTCAAAGTAGCAAATCTTTAAGAAAAAGGGTACTTAAGTTTGCGAAATTTCGGTTTCGCAAAGTTTTTCCGGTGGCCGTTACAAATGATGTGAAATGCAAGAAACTAAGTGAAAATTAAGCCTAAACAAGACAGGTGTAACAGTTGAGAATGTTTCCATTATTTTCCCAATAACCCTATTGAGATGGTGTAGTCAGGCTTATCAGCTGTATATGGAGTCACTGTTATCAGAACAGCAGGACTGGTATTGGCCTGGAGTGGCAGATCAGATAAGAGGTATATCAGGGAAAGGGTTAAGAAGTCATTTTCACTTGCAATTCAGTATTTCAATGGCTTAAGTACACTTAAGTATATCGTTAAGTATATCGTGATATATATATCGATTTTTTTCATTTAGCGATAAAACATGAGCATGGCTTCTTTGATTGTTAAACACATTTGATCGTTGTCATCGAGACATTTACTCGGGCGCCGTAATACAAATAGTAGACTTTCTTTTGGGTTGCTTTCAATTCAACGTACATGGAGGAATGTTAACTGCAAGTGCAATTTTGGTAACGTATAAAGCCAATTGGCGATGTAAATATTTTCCTTAGATATATACGCGTACTCAAACTTTGAGTGTCACTTAATAATTATATTCATGAAATCACGAGAACATGCATCTTTTGAACATGTTTTGTTAGATTTGTTCCTACAGGTTTAACTATGCGAATTATTCGTACAAATCTTGAGATAAAATTCATCCGTTGATTCGTCAAGTTTATATCCATATATCTCCTGTGTACAACGCTTATTGACGGATCATAAATGAAAACATATGAACTAGTCTGCTTTTCTTTTGAAAGCCCGTTAGCTTTGTTTGCGTTTGTTTAAAGCGACGGCGTCATATGAGTTTAGTTAAGTAAGCATATTTAATGTATATCATGATGTAGAAATTATATCACATATGCTTCGTTGTATCAATACACTGGCTATTGTAAACATGTTATCAGAAATGACAACGGGTAGTTGAGTTATATTTAATCTGTTTTAGCACATTTGGTACACGAGATATCGGTTGATTTGCTCGATAAGTTTTTATAATGACATTTATTAATTTACTGTTCTTTAAATTTTGAGGGAGGACGGCAATTTATGTAGTGCGTTATATACATTGGATTTCATATGTTACATCAATGCAATTATTACGCATAATGCACATTAATAGCAAACAAGCTTACTCTTGTAATCGGGATTGTGAACTTAATGTGTCAGAAGTATGATATGATTATCATCCACATGTTTTTTTTATATTTAAATGAATTATTGTCAAATTTTAAACCACTCCCTTTCACTGCAAGTACAATTTAATGTTATAAAACATACCGCTTTAAACTGTTGAGTTAACATTTCCCTTAACGTGTATTGGATTGGTTAATTATGTTAAGCGTATTTTCTGATTTACTGTTTATTAATATTGTCAATCTGTATCAATATTTCTCCATAACAGGTAAATAGACCTTGATAATATTGACCGATTTTATTTTACAAAAGCGACTTTCATGTTCAATAGCACACGATTCGCTCCATTGGTATTCACAGCTTTAAAAGCAATTTGTAAAGATTAACGCGTCTATAAATGTAAAAGTTGTGTAACCGGACACTGTCACTGGATTAACATGAAAGATAAAAACAAAACGAAATAATTTGACGAAAAAAATAATAAGCGTAAGTAATGCACTCACTAAAACAATTTTAGCAGCAATTTTGAATGAAATTAAGACCTTACTTTCATTACTTATAAAACATCAGTGTTGTATTGTAAAATATTCACATTACCATATTGTTTTAAAAGTTGTATGTCCCATTCGAGGGCGCATATTCAATTTTGTTATATTGAAAATGAAAGTATTTTAGACGGTTTAAAATTAAAAAAAATAAATAAATAAACTGTATAAAATATTTTACATTGATATTTATTATGCCCCACTTCGAAGAAGAGGGGTATATTGCTTTGCTCATGTCGGTCGGTCGGTCGGTCGGTCGGTACGTCGGTCGGTCGGTCCGTCCACCAGGTGGTTGTCGTATGATAACTCAAGAACGCATACGCCTAGGATCATGAAACTTCATAGGTAGATTGATCATGACTCGCAGATGACCCCTATCAATTTTGAGGTCACTAGGCCAAAGGTCTAGGTCACGGTGACC
Organism: Dreissena polymorpha; assembly: GCF_020536995.1. Taxonomy (NCBI): domain Eukaryota; kingdom Metazoa; phylum Mollusca; class Bivalvia; order Myida; family Dreissenidae; genus Dreissena; species Dreissena polymorpha. The sequence goes on from NC_068363.1 coordinate 28,180,516, forward strand.
CGAAATAGTAAAATGGTTTTCGGATGATAACTCAAAAACGCATACCCTTAGGATCATGAAACTTCATAGTTAGATTGATCATGACTCGCAGATGACCCCTATTAATTTTGAGGTCACTAGGTCAAAGGTCAAGGTCACGGTGACCCGAAATAGTAAAATGGTTTCCGGATGATAACTCAAGAACGCATACACCTAGGATCATGAAACTTCATAGGTAGATTGATCATGACTCGCAGATGACCCCTATTAATTTTGAGGTCACTAGGTCAAAGGTCAAGGTCACGGTGACCCGAAATAGTAAAATGGTTTCCGGATGATAACTCAAGAACGCATACGCCTAGGATCATGAAACTTCACGGGTAGATTGATCATGACTCGCAGATGACCCCTATCAATTTTGAGGTCACTAGGTCAAAGGTAAAGGTCACGGTGACCCGAAATATTAAAAAGGTTTCCGGATGATAACTCAAGAACGCATACGCCTAGGATCATGAAACTTCATAGGTAGATTGATCATGACTTGCAGATGACCCCTATTGTTTATGAGGTCACTAGGTCAAAGGTCAAGGTCACGGTGACCTGAAATAGTAAAATGATTCGGATGATAACTCAAGAACGCTTTTGCCTAGGATCATGACACTTCATAGGTACATTGATCGTGACTCGCTGATGATCCCTATTGATTTTCAGGTCACTAGGTCAAAGGTCAAGGTCACAGTGACAAAAATCGTGCTCACACAATGGCTGCCACTACAATGGACAGCCCATATGGGGGGGCATGCATGTTTTACAAACAGCCCTTGTTTTAAAATGGTATTCGTTTACTAATAAAATGCAATCGTCATTACGTTAAAAACACATTGCAAACACTTAAGACGGACAACTTCAAAGTGTTAATAACTTAATATTGTAGTAGTTAACAACCTTTTCCGGATGCTGTTTCTTGAAAGCATATTTTAAACAAGACTTATCTACTCTAATATTGAATGAGAACCCAATCGGCATACTTTTACTTTTAACCAAAGTATAAAAAAATTAGAGTCTACTCTATGATTACACGTATTTGTCTGCATGTGTTTAGAGTATTTTATTTCTTAAGTTTGTGTGCTTTTGAATCTTTTTTTTGTAAATTGAGTTGTTGCAATTATTGTTGTATATTTAGTATATGAGAAAGTCATTTGATATGATATTGATTTCTCAATAAGCTTTGATTTGAAAAATCTATATGGAACAAAAGAGTGTTTTTTGGCATATTATTCATATTATCCTTTTCAACTGAAACCCATATTTGATACCATAGGAAAATGACATCATGATGACATTGAATGTCAAGTCATTCACCTCATATATTAGCGATATTGGGAAAACTACTGTTGAATACTGCTTCAGCTAGTGCCGCTTCATTAAAGCCTAAAATAATTATCGAATACCAAAGACTTATCTGTCAGTATATGTTTTGAACAAAGGCTTTATAACTTTGAACGGAAAGTTTAAAAAGAGCCAATCATTCGTATCATTTGAAGACATTTTCCATTATATATTTCTAAAACCATGCATTCTCTTATTACACGGCTTCACATTAACTCGGCATTCTATTCGGCGCACTTCAGTCAATAGTGGTTGTCGGGTATATATTGAAATGTGCTCAGGTGTGTTTTTATTTATTTATCTTTAATAATAAAACCAACAATAATAATAATAAAAATCAAATAATAATAATAATAATAATAATAAATAACAAATTATATATAATAATACAAATAATAATCTTCATCATCATAATAGGGCAAATGTATTTTATTGTGACACTATTTCGGTAAAACAAATAGTTTTTAGTTGAAGTTTTATTAACTATCACATATTGAGCTATGTTATTATTTAACTTTAATGGGAAAGGCAGCTCGTATTATCACTTGTCATAAATTAACATACAGTTGTCAATAGGGTAAAACATTATAATGGTACATACCAATCTTAAAACATCATAATAATGATAAACAGCACTACAGGCATATCATGTGGGACACATTTTAAGCACCACCTATAAATGGCATTTAACGTATGAGCACATACTTTTCACAACACAAGTTACAAAGTCATCTTGTTATCTACATTTACCGATATCACAAAATACAATTGGCTTACCGTCATTTCAAAACTTTTAATTTTAGAATTAAACATGATCTTAAACGAATCTTTTTTTAAAATATTAATATGATTGTTTTTAAAATCTAATCCTTAATTAATATGTGGAGGTACATAAATGTTGTTTCATTTTCAAAGCGGGGCCGATTTACATTTACTTACAATGACGATAGTGTTTTGTGATTTAAGGTTCGTCTATTTGGTCAACAGGACTCTTTACATTAAAGAAGCCATTTTATGACTTTAAAGACACGTAGGTTAGTGGCATTTCTATAGTAAGCAAGATTGATAAACTACTCTTCATATGTCGAACAAATTAGACACTTTGATTATACTCATATTTAAATTTAAACGCGGAGTACTTAATATATTTTATAATTTATAAATTCAGTTTGATTGCATTGCGCCGCTTTCAGTTGTCTAAGGATGTATGCTATCATCGATATAAAGGTTACACATAATCAGGGTTTAAATAAGTAATTCATTGTCACGCTTCTGCTTTATAAGACGTTTGAAACCGATTGATATTAAATAGGCAGACGACAACATTATGTTTGTGTTCAAGTTATAAAGTGACTGCGTACGAAGGAACTGACGTCATTCATGCTTCAAATGTGGTAAATTCTGCCTTATTATCCGATAGCTCGACCCATTCTTACAACGTTATACGAGGTGTAAGCACGCTTTATATTGATTGGGTCAGCTAGTTTGGGAACTTAAATAACAATAAGTTAAGTTAGGCAGCTTATTCTGGTGTAAGCCGGTTTTCGCTCTCTGTTTAAATTGTTAACGCTTGTAATTAAACGCCTTGAATTGTATTATACAAGTGATTCACTGGCATCTCTACAATGCAGGTGTCGGCTTTTAAGCAGCATAGCATTAGTCCACTACATCATTTAGTTTAAACATATTTATTTCAAACAAGTTGACATTATTTATACATAGAATATCATACACAATACTCATACTTTCATGTTCAAAAAGGATTAGAACGAAAGACACAGTCTTATATGGTTCTTCTCCCTTGCTATATGAAACGTTACATGTTTACGGACATAATTGGCTATGTAAGGCAAAGTGAACAATATGTTGATACAAAGAAGCTCTATTTATAGAATTATACTTGCTTAATAAAATTAATATGTTGACATATTTGAGAAATGTACGAAATAAAGAGAAAGGTTAGGAAAGGAAAGAAAGAAGATGTTTGTAAAGACTTGTTGAGTTCGAGCGAGAAAGAATTTTTTTTATGTGAATCGTTCTGTAGCGGAGTTACATATCAAATCGCTTACTTTTTATAATAAATATGTGAACTGCATCTGACAGCTATTTTAGGATTGGTTAAGTAGTCGCATGATGCGTCTCCATATAGAATAGTTTCGATGCATGAGGCAGAATACATTGATATTGTGTTAATGAGTTCATCACGAATGTGTATATACTGATTGCATTCAAGGAAGTAGTGTGACGTAGTTTCGTGAAGTCCACATTGACATAGAGGCGATGTGATTATTTTGCGTCTGAACAGATGAGCATTAAGATCGCTACACTCCGTTCTTAAGCGCGTATGTAACATTTGAAAGCGCCTTTCGCCATATGAAAATAAAGGATTTGAGATCGGGCGATCACTGTTTATAAGTCTTTTGAAAGAATTGAGCGCTTCAGCATTTTTGATGTCGTCGGGGAGACGATTTCATTCGGATACAGTATATGGTAAGAAAGAACTTGAATATAATGGTGTTCTAGCTTGAATTGTTTGTAAATGTGATGAATTTCTTAGAGAGTAATTGTTACGTGAGCCCACTGTTGGAGACAAGATAGATTGCATATAGTTTGGGACATTGGTGGAATTCATGTTATACATTAATATTAATTTGTGTTTGCATCTGCGTTGGCTGATGGTGTCCCACCCTAGCTCATTGTAAAGGTCTTCAATTGAGACTAGACGTGTGCATCCAGATGTTATTCGCGCGGTTTCAGTATGGATTTTTTCAAGTTCATCTTTTTCATATTGTGTACAATTATCAAAAACAGTGTCAGAATATTCAAGAATTGGTCTTATAAAAGATGAGTATATTTTCTCGAGAGTATTTCTGTCAAGAATAGTTTTTAGACGACGCATTATATGGACTCGTTTCCATGCTTTTCTTTTACATACGATATATGTGCATGCCAAGTTCAGTCATTTGAAATAATTACACCTAAATGTTTATGGACGTCAACGATCGGTATATTAATATTATGCATTGTTAATGGCAGATGAGATGGTTTGTTTATTTTTCTAGATATTAGCATTGATTCGGATTTAGAGGGGTTTAAGCTTACTAATCATTTATCTGCCCACATACAGATTTTATCAATATCGGATTGTAAAATGGTTGCAGTTTCGTTTGGTGAGTTAACGACCATAAAAAGACTGGTATCATCCGCGAACAAGTGGATTTGTGCTTGTATATCAGTTATAATATCATTTATATACACTAGAAACATGAGAGGGCCTAAAATAGACCCTTGAGGGACATCTTCAATATTGCAAAACAGCTACCATTTCCCTCATCTGTAAAGAGTGTAGTCTGTTTCAGTGAACGTGTTTTGACACAAATATGATATAATATGTTAATATGATTATGTATATGTTAAACATAGTAATCTAGCCATGCTGTATCCAAATGATGTTATATGTAAGAGGTAAAAGGTTAAACACATAATAAATAATTATTTTGCATTTAATAGATATGTTAATTGTCATACTTTGGTTACACATTCATTATTTAGCACGTCTTTATAATTCATAGTGTGATATTTAGTTCATAAATATATAACTAAAATGTCAGGACAGTTTTGCTATAAGCTTTATTTAAACGAGAATGGAGGAATTGTTAATATGTAGATCACAAGAGAACATATCGCTCATGGGGTGTGTGAATGATACCATGTTTTATACTACAAAACAAACAAGTTCCGATAGGGCATTTGTAAATACAGTACTACCTCGTACGATACTGCGTTTTAATTTATGGACATTCTCGTGTGTGCACACATCTTGACCAGGAAATGCGTGCGTACATAAATTATCCCTAACTAAACTTAAATATTAAAAATCCTTGAACATGATTTTGAAAACAGACACATATTTTAACAGTTTAACATTCAATGAATCAAGGCATACTTGTACACTTGTGACCATTCCAGTAAGAATTTCTGGTGCTGGAAATTGTGTATAGAAAACTCGGGTCTTTAAAAACAAATGTATTAGTTTATATTTTATGTTTTATTAAGATATATCAGCGTGCTCTCTATTCCTAATTGAATACAGCAATGCAGATCACACTACATGAAATAGTTGTACACAATATTTTAATTACGTCTACTAAATAACATACTTTACAACAAGTTTGACATTTTGCAGTGCACAATACTGGTACATTTAAGGTTCAATGCCTTCAATAATTAATTGCATATATCATCCGTGCCTTTATCGTAGTCGCTACCCAACACCCCATATTAACGCTTGTGTGGTGCTCAATGTGAACACATTCTTTTAAACATTGCACAGGAGCGTTATTGTGACTTCTTTGTTTCATTTGCATGTTTGTTTAAAATATTTCCACACATAGCGCTTTTCGTTGCAAATAGAGTTTCAAATATCCATATCTGTTTCGAAAATGTTTTGTTCTGATTCCAATTATAAACATAGTAGAATGTTTTAACATCTTTGTCAGGCGTTGCAAATCATTTGTTCCAAACATGCAAACATACAATAACGCACGATTACCAATTACTGGTAAGCATGACATAAACCTACGATGAGCCAATTCTAGCTCGGTGAACAATTTGTATGCGAAATATATATATCTGAACTAATTAATCAATGACCGCTTATCCCACGGTACAAACATCTACTGATATGTGCAATGGCATTTTAAGAATATTTGTATACCGATAATACTATTTCTGGTTACCTTACATGAATTATAATTAATAATCTTAAGATTTAAAGACATTTGTATATGCACCTTTTGTTAAAAAGCAAATATAGACAGTTGGGAATTCGTTCCGAACATAAACTATTCGTATGACCTTAATAAGTTGTGTTTAATAAATAACCAAATGTCGTAAGTATTTTACACGAATAGTAACGGGTGTTTCACAATAGAGCACTTCAAGTTTACCATCGGTCCGTCTGACTTCACGTCCGTCCGTTAAACAATATTTAAAAGATCGAAATAATGGTCAGAACGATGTATTGTCTGCCTATTAAAATTGACATGTATAAATGAAAAAAGTAAATCTGAAGCATTTTTGAATACGTCAATGCTTCATTTTTTCTAAAGAAATAAGGCTTCGAATAAAATAAGCTGGCTCTGAACGAAAATTACCAAAAAGGTAATATTAACCCCACAACACCCCAAAAACGGTTTGCATTGCATACGCAAACCACTTGTTCTAACAATAACAGCGACATGCGTAAACTCCATTTTCTTTCACAATTTCTAAACACTATTGTTTAACAATGTCTTAAAGTTAAAACTTATCGCAGTTCGTAATTTGATATATGGCAAACGCTGTACACAAGGTTATCCACTAAGAAAGTATACCATACCAATAATGTACGGCTCGCTTTTTCACCTTGGTAACTGGATTGATTGTTAACACTCGCCTTGAAGACACTTATAAGTGTGGATGATCAGTATTGCACAATGTAAAGTTAAAGGAGGTTATTGCGTTTCCTGTTTAGCGTGCTCTATAAGAACAGTACAAATTTCCTTTTCATAATATATATTTGCACTGATATGTTTTGTAAAATGTTCTTATTCGGGTTCTTAATTCGTATATCACTTTGTTTAGATGTATGTGTTACGGATACCGAACACGTTGTAATATATATTAAATTTTGCTTCCATGATAATATATGTGTCTTAAACGAACTAGTTCTGTAACGATTTTGCAAGTGTGTCGTCGCAAAGATTCATTTACTGTTCGCTGTAAAGCAGCTTAAAACTGGGTTCATGGGGTAAAACACGTGTCACTAAGTACACTTAAAGAAACAGTTTTCAACACTATTGAGTTCAACTGTATTTTTAAATTCTCTTTCAACTTGGTTGGAATATTTGTACAAGTGATATCTCGATCGAGTTTGAAACTTGGTTGTGCGTGGCCAAGCGATTGGTCTAATTGAATACATATCATATGAACAACAAGAGGGACCATTGATCCACATATCTTCATGAAACTCGTTTCTCTATATAACAAGCGATTGCTCATTTAACATGTCAATAATGCAGCACAAATGAAAAGTCAGACACAGTTACATGACAAGTTGTGAAATTAAATGCAGGCAGGAATTAAGATATATTCGTATGCTAAATTCAGACAAAGTTTCATTGCGCCGCAATGACAAAGAACTGTTAAATATTTGCAACACTGTCGTCGTCAATATAAATTATTGAACTTGAAGATGATAGGTTAAACCTGGAGATGTCGTTGCGTTTGAATATATGAAATATATATTAAAGGGAGATTATACGATTTTGTCAGATATGTTTGAATATATATAAAATGTGTAAAAATCATATTATACATATATTTCAATATGAATTAAAATAAAAGTTAAGAAGAACATGTGTCAAAATAAGCGAAACAAGCCAGATATTTAATTCTGAAATCGAAAATGTCTGTACATCATACATGTACTATGTGAATCTAAATTAAGTTTTACGGATCATTTTAATTTTCTGCGACGATATATATTCATACGACACTTGAACACTAACTATTATCCTAATAAAAGACGCATGCATCGGTTACTGTAAGAAAATATGTACGAAATATCTTCGTCACAATCGGCTCGGTGCGCTAATTTGTCTTTGCTGCATTTTATATATTCACCTTCAATGTATAATTGTTCTTGCCAATGTTGTGTTATTGTAACATATTTTTATCAATATATTACAATTATACACATATACAAATCGGAAAATATCCTTTACAAATATATTGAGTACGTGTTGTTGATAATATAATAATTTGAAGTGATCTTAATGCCGAACCTAGTTTTGTTCGATGCAGCCTGTTCAGTATTAAGAGCATCAAGCGAGCCGTGAAAAGGACCTTATTACTTTTGCAAGGAACTTATACGATTTAGCAGCAGTGCAGGCAAAATGACGTGGATTAATCGTGGGATTATAAGGTAGAATGGAAGGATTTATTTATTTCTGGCGTGTATCGTTACTTGCAATAGACTGTTATAATAAGAACTATTGTGATATGTTTAATAAACGATGGACAAGTAACACAATTTACGAAGTGTCATGATTAACCATCAACATAAAAATAAGGTGGCGTATCATATCGGGGTCTGTTATCAACAATAAACCGCTGAAATCAAAACACGAAAACAGCACTTTTTCCAGATACCGATGTTTGCAAGTATTTTGAATGTCGGAACACTTAATGATTCTCGCTTCCGAGCCCATTTCAGTAATTTTCAACAACAAACTTTCACTTTTCTGGCAATTCGAGTAATTCAAAAAGGTTAATGTCACATGAGAAACATCGTTAGAACCAGACTGTAAACTGGTGCTCAAATGAAAAGACTGTTCAAGAAATCGCAATTCACGTCCGCCGTTATAAATTTCATCCGAAAACGGCAACCGAATCTAAAAATATACATAGAATCTGAATTAATGTATAACAATCTCGTTGCAATTTACAAGATATCTGAATTTTCAAATTTCAGTTAATGTAGTAACAACTAAAATCTGACAATAAGTAAGACACTGAAAATGGTGCTCTCGCACTCAATATGAATTTATCCTTGTCCTTGGTATAAAAGGTTGACGTGGGGCCTAACGGGTGTTTTCCAGATTTATATCTCGAGTTTATTTGAACCCTATCCCAAGAGATATTCTTTTATGAGGATATTGCGATGTTTATGTACTCGTTTAAAGGTATATTTCGGAACAGTTTGGCTTGTGAATGTTTATTTTGATATAAATAGGGATTTATATAAATTGATAGCGTTTACAGTTTTTGTTTGGTGAATTTATAATATGGAAATACAAAACTACATTTCTCACAATTGGATGTCGTACTTAAACACAAATAAAATATTAAGGAAACATTATTTCGGATGAGACGGAATAAAAGATTGTTCCAATGTGCCATCGAAACATTTTATTAACTGCTTGAATTGTTTCCCGAAATGTTGTATTTTGGACGGCGAAATGTTTTGTGCATGTTTTTGTAAAATATGACCTGTAAAGTTGTGCTAAAGATTTTAATATAGTTTTATTATTATAAAAAAGAGAAGTACATTCACTTAATTTATCAAACTTCTGATGTTTGGAGCATTTAACCATTTCAAATGTATGTTTAACATACATTTGTATCGATTGTATTGGTCGTATTGAATGTACAAATTATTTCAAAATGTTTATACAATAATATGCATTTTATTTATAAAGTTTGCTTTATTTCCATATAACGTAGATAATAAGACTTACATGTACAAACTAAGAACACAATGCAAGTTTCAACAATTTTCAATGATTTATTAGGATTTGACGCAAGTAGAACTAAAGCAGTTTCCAAACAAAATTGCATTTTGCGCAATTATTAATACAATAAAAACAAAAGCCGATGACACTATTTTTTTAAGCTCACATAATGCACATGGTGAGCTGTTGGGATCACCTTTCAATCATCGTTCCTTGTGCGTCATGCGTAGTCAACATTTACTCTGTTAATATTCTATAGGACACAAACTTGATAAGAACATTTTCCCAAATTATATTTTGACCTTGTTTGAAACTGGATAACGTAAGTTAAAAAACTTGTGAGGTCAATTAAATAAAAAAGAGTTTCTTTAAATTTGAAAATTCACATTTAGAGTTCAGTCTTTATAAAACTTTGCCAGAATATGTATTCAAATGATTTCTTGGATGAGGTCGAACATGCTTCTGGTTCGCTTACAAATGGTAACCAGGGGGCGAGACAGTGTTCCTTATATGGCTTTATTTAAAATGTGTTAACATAGATGTTACATTTTTAGTCTATTCTACTTGAAATGTGGGCAGTACATTTTATAATTTCTTTTGGACGAGTTTGAAAATATTTCCCCGTTTCAAAACATGCGAACGAAGGGACGGGTTAATTCCCGTATACAGCTATAGTGGACTATTGTATACGTTCTAGATGCCATATTATTCATCAAATATTTGGGAAACTTGGTCAGAAATGATTAATTAAGATATGTCGGCAGAGATCGCAAATGGTTCCGGTTAGTTGCAAAACATAACCGCAACGTGGGCGGGGCTGTCTTTTTGATATGGCTATGGCCAAACCATGTTGAAGTTAGTTGAAATTGTAGGAGGCAAATTTGTATTTCAAACGCAATGAAACATTAAAGTGTTCGGTGTGTTGAATAACATGTCCGCCAGTGGGCGGTAAGGTTTTGTTATTTTGCTAGAATTAAACAGTGTTAACAAATTTCGATATATTGAACGAGTTTTTAATGATTTAAATCCGTTGAAAAAGCATAGCCACTTAGGTAGTTTTTCGTATATGGATGACGTGAAACCATGTAATCTGTCTAGAAGTAATATGTTTAGTTCAATTATCATGAAGCTCATCAACACATGTTGTATAATAATATATTGGTCAATAAACCATTAAGTATACATTTTGCGAAAAACAAATATCACGCTTGAATCTCTAGCTTTATCAAGTGTACAGCTTTTGGCATCATTATTGATTTCGAAGACAAACAATTCACACAATGTTTATGCAAAAACATATTTTATACCCTCGTTAGGCATCGTCTTTATGATACATTAATCAGTGATTTTCTGTCACTAATGCACATGAATTTGTATTAGGAGATAACATTTGGAACCAACACCCATAACTGTGTTCCGTTCTGACAAATCAAAATATACTGTCTATAAATCGCTTTGCTGTATTAATGTGTTGTGGTCGTCTTTTTAAGGCCACATATCTCGAATACAATCTTAAGTAAGCATTAATATTTACTTTATGGCGTCTTTTATAGAGATACCTCACTTTTACTTATTACACTATTCGTAAATACGCATACCGCTTTTAATAGACCCGTTAATATTTTCCTTAAGGTAATGTATTGGTTCATCATGGTTTTATGTACTTTCAGGTTTATTTTTAAACGTAGTTTTCCATATCATCTTGTCAATCTGATTCGACATGTTTCGCATAACAGTTCAACACACCTTGATAAAAATGACTGGTATATATGTTAACGGCGGTCTGGTTGAATAGCACACAATTCACCTGATGAGTTTCCAAATTTGTATTTCTTCCACATTCCCAACTCTATGTATTTTTGAGCTATGTAACGGGACAATGTTACTAGATTTTCATGAAATTTAAAATAAACTTGAACAACACCACAGTTCGATGTAAAATAATTTGCACAAGTCATGCACAATACTACAATTGTTTGACCTTTCTATATCAGGAAATACTTTAACAATTTACACATTTACATGTACATAAGAGCTTTATTGAAACGCCAGGAAACAGTTATTTGTGATTATCTCACATTTCTTAATTGTTAAATTAGTTAAATACCTTGTTCGAAGGAACAAAATCACATGCTTGAAACTGGCATAATGTTCAGGCGGTTTAAAATGTATATATAATGTGCATACAAACGAATTGATTGATGATTGTTGTAGTTGTAGTTGGTGTTACATATATAGTTGTTTATTTATTAAATGAGCACGCCCTTTTTAGCAACAGTAGGCTATGTGTCAATCAATAAACGTTAAAACCTTGATTTTGTGTAATATTTCTCAACAAATGAAGTATGATTTTCAGTAACATAAACAATTATATTTCGAACTCGAACATGTTTCGTTGTTTGTTTCATTATCAACTGTCCATTCCTCTTGAACTTCTCTGGTGTTTTGCGATAGTTTTTTGTTTGTTTATATAATATTTAGTAATAATCCCCATCACTAAATACATTTCACTTGAAACACATTTTAACAACATATATAAACTAGAAGCAAATTACATTGACTTCTAATTTACGTGAATTAAGTTTGTTTGGTCAGACTCACTTTCGTTCAGACGACGCTTTGTTCGATGGTTGTGATATTATTTTACGCGGGTTATATTTGAGTATTGACGCTTTTAAAGGAGTAGATAGAGCGCGGGTATGTTTTCTTATTTATTAATAGTTAGTATAAAAAACATGTGTTTAATACATTTCACTTGAAACACATTTTAACAACATATATCAAATATAAGCAAATGACATTCACTTTTCAATTACGGACAATTCCGTCTTTAAACTTAGCAAAACGTCAAAACATCATTGAGTTGGCTTATCCATTTCAGAACAATTAACATTCGACTTGTTTCGTCACCAAGTATTGCGTTCAATTGTCAAAGAGTAACCAATTGATTTTCCATGAGTATTAACATGCTCTAGTGTTTTGTGATTTTAGTTTTATGTTTGTTTGGTTAAAAAGACGCCTTAAGCACTAAAACCAGTCAAGACACTATAAAGTCATGAATGTAACTGCATTCGTCATAGTAAACTAGATCAATTACTTAACATCGATGGCAATTCGAAAACTTTTTTTAACTTAATAATTAAAGCGCGATTTTTTAACATGATCTTTGTTTGCGTATGGTTTGTTCGTAAAAAACGTATGAATTATTGTTATGTATTATCACTGTTTGATTAAGATCGATATTTATTTGAGGTGTGAAATGATCAATATTGAAATAATTAATTTATTGCCAACGGTTTTTTACATATTTTTATTTTCTAATTCTACATTTGTAAGCGGTCTATATTGTGTTGGCAGATCGAAATATTAACTGTGTATTCAAGTTAAACAATAACTGCGCATAAACGACCCAATGTCATTCGTTAGACATATGTGTATCAATTCCGACCTGTTACCTTGTAGTCCCTTAGTTTGTGTTTCAAAAGTATGGAAAATGTCGGTTTCTTAAATGCATACTTTTTCAAATGTTTGAGTCGGACAAGCGTTCACATTTTTTTTATTGTATTGATATAACATTTATTATTCTTGTACATAACACTACACTCTTTAACTGAATACAATTATACACGTTTTTTTACATTATTTAATAACATAAGACAATATCATGTGCATTCGTAGAATAAAATTACTACTTATGTATTTTATGTTCACTGTGCGAAAGGCAGTGACAATGCTGAAAGAGGGTCTCATTTAAATGATCACGTGCTTTGCACTAGGAGCTCACGTATATTATTAAATTGTATTGTGTAACAAAAATAAAAATATAAATTAACTATTTAGTGATGCACGTTTGCATTTCGTTAAGTAAATAACCGAACTTGTATAAATTATTGTGATGAATCGTTTAGTTAATATGTTATTGTATCATATCGTTTTGTACGTGTTAATCTTTCCTCTGTCCCAGATCATTTCTGTGTAAACCCTTCTTAAGTAAGCGCGCGGTAACTTTAGCATCAAAGAGCGTTGACGTACGCATTAAATCTAGAATATCAACAAATAGATAATCTATATTTTAAGTACTGATAGTCGTATAGTAATTGTATTTCTGTGTTGATATGTTGTATTATAAATGTAATTAGTTACAGTTGCATATCTCTTACAAATTAAAATCCGATCCTTTACGGAAACAGTAAATAACAATCAGCTTATGTTACTTATTACTAAAATCAGACTTGGGTCCTAATCTATGGACTGATATGCCCGTATTCAGCCAAGGTGAACAATAATGGCAATAAGCTATTTGATTGGATAAAAGTATGTATTAAGTTTTCGTGGTTGTTGTTTCCATCACTGGGCATATGAAAAGAGGATAATGGATAGACAGAAAATTGAAAAAATAATATTTTTTAATTTGAAAAAAGTATAGGGCATTTCTGGGCCGTCTAAAGTGCTTCTATCCAGGAGCTTCAGGGAACTCCTGACTGGCACCTGGCCAAGGCGTCATCCTGGACTACACCAGGGGCCTTCAAGCCTTCTGCTCCTCGTGTTTATTTATTCAGGATTGTTACATCAATTTCCTCTGATTTCCCCACCAACTCTAGTGTTGGAAATTATTGTTTATTAACTAAACTATAGTTATGTATCTAGTTAAGAAAATTAAGAATGATATGCCTTACGTTTCAGTTGGTTTGATTCTTTGAACAGACGATCAAAGTTTTGTAAAATATACTTATTTAATTATAGGACAAATAAAGCAACCAAGATAACATGATCAGAGGATGCTCACAGACAAGAACATGTATGACGTGCCATAATACCATCTACTCCTCGGTTGTCCACAAACTAACTCTCTACTGAATGGTTCATTTAGTCTCCTGGGGATGGCTGCCGACACCAACATCTTCACCGATAAGCAGACCAATAACTGGTTCAAAGCGTGCATTGCCCTCAATTTGACAAAGGATGGATTGACTGACTTTGTTGTGACGGAATTATTAAACGTCCAAACAATAGTTGGTAGAAGTTGTGGACAATGCTTTATTCAAAACCTTATACCGTGTTCAACTCAGTACGTGTGTAAAAAGAGGAAAGGAAATAACTGTTCTTTCCACAATTCACAACAACGAAAGTCATGCCAAACATGTGATAAAGTGAAACAAGATATCACATTGTTACACAGATTTGAACGTCCTAGCTGGGCAAACACTAAAGCTGAATTATGGGTGACGGATCCGTGGGAAATCGGTAAATGCTACCTCCCACCGGACGGATATAGCAGCGTATCATCTGTGCAAGAATCTGACTTCAATGGTGGGTTAGCATTGTGTTGAACTGCAAGCATTTCGAGACATGCCTCTCTGCCGCATGTCTATCACGCCTCCGCCTGAAAAGCAATGCCCGCTAGAAAAGGTATTCTTAAAATTTACCAGTCTAATGGGCTAATATGTGATTATTTTCTTCAGAGTTTAGTTTGTTAACTGAATCATCATAAAACTATGTTTTGTGACGCGATGTATGACATGCATTATTTCTCATTGTATCAAATATGCAAGTCTTATAAAATTAAAAATATAGTCTGTGCATAATTAAGCATTTTTTAAATCACGTGTATTAAGTTTGACGCTGACAGTCCTGTGTGTGTAGGTTTACCTCAATGCTGCTTCTCTTGGTCTTTAACACGTCACAGCAATCCTTTCTCTCTTTAGGTCCGACAAATAGGCCGAGATGTACGCCACACTGCTGACTGCAAGGTTTCAGATGCTGATCTGCAGTACTTCTTTCTGACACTGACCATCCTACTTGCTGATCAGTCCGCTATTGCATGATACTTCAGCGACAGAAGCGCGCAGGAAACTCAGTGATGTAAATTTATTGTGTTTGTGTTGTTTGTCTTTATATAAATACGGATATTAAATATAAAAGAATGCTTGCAAGGAATAGGTGTACATGTGTACTACAAGGTGTTTGATAGTGTCATTAGAAAATGCGCTTGAACTATTTTTAATGGAAATATGAACATCAGTGCTTTTGTCTGTTGTCCGTCGTGCGTTGTCCTCTTGTGCGACGTCATATTTGACCTTTTCACTCTCTAGTGGCAAATTTATTGTCCAATCTTCATGAAATTTGGTCAGAAGATTGGTTTCAATAATATCTTGGATGCGTTCGAAAATGGTTACGTATTGCTTGAAAACATGGCTGCCAAGGAGCGGGGCATTTTCATCTATGGCTATATGGCCATATATAGTAAAATCTTGTTAACACTCTAGTGGCCACATTTATTGTCTGATCTTTATGAAACTTGGTCAGAAGATTCATCCCAATAATATCCTGG